>NW_022306336.1:0-2429 GCF_002776525.5 Piliocolobus tephrosceles | reverse complement strand
AGATTTCTGGCAAAGAGATAAACATTTATTATGTAACAATCCAAAATGCCTCTGGGAAAAATAATGTCATCCAATTAGTTCTTTAAAGTGTTACAACTGCAGCTGAGTTTTAATAGTAATTTGTCCATAATTATGAAAAGAATCTTTAAAAATCTTAACACTGAAAGAATAACCATAAATGGATATAAAACGCAAAGCAGAAGAGTTAACATTTGCGGTAGATTTTGGCCCATATTTTTAACATATGTATAGTTATTTACCTAGCTGAAGCTTATCCCTCTCCTCCTAGGCTCTTCAAGACTGATTTTCAAACACAGACTGGCTTTTGGTGCGTGAAGGCAGCTTTAAAAGATGTCAGGATTGGGCCGAGAACAGTGGCTCAAGCCTGTAATCCCAGCATTTTAGGAGGCCAAGGTGGGCCGATCACTTGAAGCAAGGAGTTCGAGACCAGCCTGGCCAATATGGCAAAACCCAGCCTGTATTAAACATTTTTGTAATTAGCCAAGTGTGGTGGCTCACACCTATAATCCCAGCTACTTGGGAGGCTGAGGCAGGGAGAACTGCTTGAACCCAGGAGGCGGAGGTTGCAGTGAGCCAAGATCGCACCACTGCACTCCAGCTTGGGCGACAAAGTGAGACGGTCTCAAACGAGAACTTAGCCCTCAGGAAAAGCGTTGAGCACCCCCCACCCGAACCAACCCAAGGAATCACATGGCAATGGTTATCATCTGATTTTGGCACAATAAAGTTCTATTCTCCTCTCTAAACACAATGGTAAACATCTGCCATCAGCCCACAGAAACTCCCAGGACCCAGTAACACCAGACTAGCAAGATCAATGGGCCACGTATGCAGGATTCAGCTGCAGAAAGTGATGGCACCAAGAATGTTCCTTGCTTTCAGGGTGGAGGGGCTTCCCGGAAGATCTAGTCCAGTGGGATGGTTTCCACTTCCACCATGAGGAGGAAACAGGGGGTTTCCTGAGGGCACTGACAGGACTTGGGTCTCTTCCCCTTTGTCCTCTGTCTTGTTATGGGATGAGGGTGGGCTGAAGGCAGGTTTTCCCTACATCTTCCGGGCAGGAGAGATGGAGCTGACAAGTGGAAGATGGCTTTTCCAAAACGTTCTCATATTTATAACCTGTTATCAACCTGTTTTCCCTGGAGATCAGTGAAGCAGCATCATTGATTCTGTTCCATTACGGACAACCCGGTGTTACGGGAGACAGCATGCGAGCTGGGTCAGTCTCTGCGCGGGTCTGAGTCAGTCACTTGTGTCTGGTCCTCAGCGTGCTTGTCTATCCAATGGGCGGCCCCACAGACCAGTGACTTTCAACCAGAGTTCCATGGATGTTGCCCAAGGACAGGGAGGGGGAGGAGGAGGAAGGGGAGGAAGGAAGAAGGGGAGGGGGCGGAAGAGGAGTGTGGAGGGAGGAGTGTGGAGGGAGGAGTGTGGAGGGAGGAGTGTGGAGGGAGGAGTGTGGAGGGAGGAGTGTGGAGGAGTGTGGAGGAAGCAGTGTGGAGGGAGAAGCAGAATGGGGGTTCTCTGAGGAGGAGCACCAAGTTTCTGAGCTGTCTTGGAGTCAGAGTTGGCAGTGGCTTGGGCTCTAGGCCCGCTGTTGCATAGTTTCAGGCTTTATTTATATTCGCGGACTCTTTAAAAAATTTAATTTGAAGAAAACCGGAGTTGGGGATGCTTTGCTTCTAAAAACACAATTTCTCAAGCCTGAGACTAAGTACTAGGCATTGCTCATTCTGTTACCGTCATTTCCTCCTATTTAAAATGAGCCGCACACCCCCAATCTCCCTTCAGTGTAAACACCACCTTTTCCGAGGATCTCAAACAGCAGAGCGAGCGACCTGTGACCCCGGCCGTGGCCACGAGGAGTGAAGAGCAGACATGCGATGAGGGCTGCGGACGACACGAGAGGCAGAGGCCCGGCACCTCCCTGCAGGGGCTGTGCTCCTCCAGGCCTAAAGGACATCCTCGCCTCTGGGGTGAGCAAGCAGCACAAGCTATCAACACTTATTCCAAAAGAACAGGAAGAAAATTCAAATGAAGTTAACACAGTTATCCCAACACAACCCTGCAGCAGTCCAGAAACAGGAGGGCCAGTGAGCCTGAGGCGGGCGGTTCCAATAGCTGGACAGCCATGCTGGCATTAGGGCTTTTTGGCAAAAAAAAAAAAGACAAAAAGTAACACGGGCCACCCATTATTTCCTGCCAGTGGAAAGACATCACAGGCCCCCACGTTAACGGCCCCCTGGAAATGAGCCCACGCAGCACCTCAGGTCTTCGCACGAGCAGGCACGTGGTATCCCCAGCACCCCTGTCCATGACACACACACCACACTTGACTCCCACACCTGAGGGTCCAGGGGAATGGCGGGAAGCCCTCCGAGGACAGGGCATCCTGTGAGGGCACTGCA
>NW_022306335.1:8396-9498 GCF_002776525.5 Piliocolobus tephrosceles | reverse complement strand
CTTCTCAGGGATATTCCATGCTGAGAAAAAGAATTCAGCGATATCTCTCCTATTTGTGTGCAAAAGGAGAAAAGATATGGCTCTGTCCGTCCGGCTCACCGGCGGCCAGTTCAAGGTTACCTCCCTTGTTTCCTGAACATCGCTGTTATCTCGTTCCTTTTTCAAGATGCCCAGTTTTCATACTGTTTAAACACACATGCTCTACAAACAATTTGTGTAGTTAAGGCAATTGTCATAGGGTCTTGAGGTGACATATATCTTCCTCATCTTATAAAGAAAATAATGGGATTAAAAGATTAAAGACAGACATAAGAAATTACAAAAGTATAAATTTTGAAGAACTAATAAAATGTCCATGAAATCTTCATATTATTATTATTTGTTGTTGTTGTTGTTGTGGCTCCAGCCAGTCCCTCTGTTCAAGGTCTCTGATTTTTCGCAACATTTTTTTTCTCTTTTTTTCTATACAAATGTGCCATGGCGATGAAGGCTTGTTCGTTTTCTCGATTGTGGCGCAGTATTCTTCGACTGGTCCAGCACACTAAAAACAAACCGATTAAACAGAGACACATAATTCCAAAATTTACTACAGTAGAGTTTTTAATAGACTTAATCCAAGTCGTGGGGTTTAATCCATAAAGATTTTTTGTCACTTGATTTAACGCCTCAGCTCCAGGGACAATATTTAAATGACTTTGAGAGGCTTCAAAAATTTGTTCTTTTAATTTAGAAATGTCTAAAGTGAGATTATCTTCTCTTCCCTGTAAATGGCGTTTTACCATGTCCCAGTGATGTTTAGACTCATTATAAATTTGGGGTGTAATACAAAAATCTGAAGTATTCCAGTCACACTGTAACTGGAAACGATGTTCCAAGCTCATGAGCCTATTTCCCATCCAAATGACAGTTTGTTTAAGATTATTAATTTGATTTGCCAATTTTTGATCGATACCAGATTGTGAATTCCACAACCTTGTGGTAAGTAAATATACTGATGGGATTGAGAGTAGGCACTTCTACCAACTAATTTTGGATAGCAGGCATTAAACATCCTGGTGCTTTCCCTAGACATATAGGAGGATAACGATACCCAATGGAAATA
>NW_022306335.1:0-8296 GCF_002776525.5 Piliocolobus tephrosceles | reverse complement strand
AGGTACCCACACACTATTATTAACATATACTTCAATAGGATTATCCATCCATGTCACTGCCCGAATTAAGGGCGGGAAAGGCACATAGGCCCAGTAGGTATAATTAGCTGCAGCTGCTCCTGCAGGCACGGGGAGACTTACCACCGTTGATACAACCACTAAAGCTGCAAGCAGCATTTTTTCTGAGGTTTGTGTCACCTTTGTGCTAGCTAGGCTTTTTCTAGCTAACAGTGTCAGCTTCTTTAACTGTGCCCAGGTTGGCAGCTCCTCCTTCTTGGTGCATGGTGACTTCATCTGTTCTTCTGATATCACCACTTGATTCATCCTGCGAGTCAATGGTGCTCGATTGCAGTGTTTCCGTCTCCGTGGAGGCGCTTTTCTTTGCATCTCCGATGGGTTCATTGTAGAACTTCAAATGTCTAGTGGGTATCCAAATAGGGAGCTGATTTTCTCCTGGTGAAACACAAGCAAAGCCTCTTCCCCAGGTTATTACCTTCCCTATTTCCCATGTCTTATTTTTGTTGTCTTTCCACCAAATCAGTTTTCCTTCATGTGGGCTGTTCTTTTTACCAGTAAGATGTTGTTCTGCAGAAGTAGTAGTCTGATTTCTATAAATGTTTAAAAAATTTAAAGTATAGAGTGCTAGATTAAGCTGCATCTGAGGAGAGGCACACTCCTTACTGTCTCCCCCTTCTTTTTGTTTAACTAACTGAGTTTTGAGTGTTCTATTAGTTCTTTCTATTATGGTCTGTCCTTGGGAATTATAAGGAATTTCTGTTGTATGTGTAATATTTCACTGATTTAAGAATTTTTGGAAAGCTTTACTATAATAACCTGGTCCATTGTCAGTTTTAATTTTTTCTGGGACTCCCATCACAGCAAAACAAGATAATAAATGTTTTTTAACATGGGAAGTACTTTCTCCTGTTTGGCATGTTGCCCATATGAAATGTGAATAAGTATCAACTGTTACATGAACATATGATAATTTTCCAAATGAAGGTACATGGGTAACATCCATTTGCCATAATGCATTGGGACACAGACCTCTGGGATTAACTCCTGCCTCTTGAGTGGGCAGGTGTAGCACTTGACACTGGGTACAATGTTGTACAATATTTTTTGCCTGTTTTCATGTGACATCAAATTTGTTTTTTAACCCTGCTGCATTTACATGAGTCAAAGCATGAAGTTCTTGTGCTTTTATGAATGCAGAGGATACCAGTAAGTCAGCTTGTTTATTTGCTTTAGTTAAAGGTCCTGGTAAATTACTATGTGCTCGAATATGAGTAATATAAAATGGGAAATTCCTCTTTCTTATAGTATGTTGTAACAAATTGAATAGGTGGTTTAACTGATCATCCATGCTATATTTAATTAGAGCTGTCTCAACATCCCTTGTAGCCTGTACTACATATGTAGAATCTGATATAATATTAACAGGTTGATTAAAATCTTTTAACACTGTAATGACTGCAACCAACTCTGCTCAAAGGGCAGATTGATATTGAGTTTTGATTACTCGCTCTTTTAGCCCTGTGTAAGCTGCTTTTCCATTGCTGGAACCATCAGTAAATATTGTCAGAGCATTTTCTAAAGGTTTATATCTGGTAATTTTAGGTAAAATTCTAGTACACAACAATAAAAACTTTTTGTTTTTGGGTAATGATTATCAATAATTCCCACAAAATCAGCAAGGCCAATTTGCTATGTACTAGAATCGATAAAGGCTTGTTTAACTTGTTCCTTGGTTAAAGGAACAACTATTTTGTCTGGGTCCTTACCACACAACTTTATTATTTGTAATCTTGTTTGACCAATTAATGTAGCTATTTGATTCAAGTATAATGTAAAAGTTTTAATTGTACTGTGTGGAAGGAATGACCACTCCACAAGATCAGTATTTTGAACAATGATGCCTGTTGGAGAATGTGCAGTGGCAAAAATCAAAAGTTGGAGTGGGGCCAAAGAATCTATTCTATTTATTTGTGCTGACTGAATTTTTTCTTCCACTAATTTAATTTCTTTTGTTGCCTCTGGAGTTAATATTCTTTTACTATTTAAGTCTGGGTCTCCTCTTAGGATTGAGAACAAATTTGACATGGCATAAGTAGGAATGCCTAGAGTTGGCCGAATCCAATTAATATCGCCTAACAATTTTTGAAAGTCATTTAATGTTTTTAATGTATCTTTTCTTATTTCTATTTTTTGTGGCTTAATTTTTCTATTTTCTATTTGCATCCCTAAATAATGAAAGGGAGCAGAGGTTTGGATCTTATCAAATGCTATTGTTAGTCCAGCGTTGGCAACCTCTGCTTGCAGAAATGTGTAACAGTCAATTAATTTGTCTCTTGTTTCTGCAGCACATAAAATGTCATCAATATAGTGAATGATATAACAATCTGAAAATTTGTCTCTAACTGGTTGAAGGACTTGACCTACGAAAGTTTGACAAATAGTTGGACTATTAAGCATTCCCTGTGGTAAAACTTTCCACTGAAACCTGGTGGCTGGTTCTTTATTATTTATGGCTGGTATAGTAAAAGCAAATTTTTTACAATCTTGCTCTGCCAGAGGAATGGTAAAAAAGCAATCCTTCAGATCAATTATGATTAAAGGCCAGTCTTTTGGGATCATGGCCGGGGAGGGCAATCCAGGTTGGAGAGGCCCCATGGGTTGAATTACAGCGTTTACGGCTCTTAAGTCCATTAACATATGCCATTTGCCTGATTTTTTCTGAATTACAAATACAGGAGAATTCCAGGGTGAGAATGAAGGCTCAATGTGTCCCTTTTCTAATTGTTTCTTTGTCAATAAGTGTAAAGCCTCCAGTTTTTGCTTTGGTAGTGGCCACTGATTTACCCATACCGGTTTTTCTGTTTTCTAAGTTAATGGAATGGGTTTAGGAGGCTCTACAGTGGCCGCCCCTAAAAAGGATATCCTATTCCTTTTCTTTCTTGATTTTTTTTAGTCTCAATTGGGACTTTAATGCCATTTTTATTTTTTCCTAATCCCTTTCCTGGTATATATCCCATTTTAGTCATGATTTTTTGACTTGTGGGGCTGTATAATGGAGCAGGCATAATAATTTCTGCACCCCATTGTTGTAACAAATCTCGACCCCATAGATTAACAGGAATTGAAGTAATCATTGGCTGAACAGTACTTTCTTGATTATCTGGCCCTAAACAATGTAAAATCATTGTACTTTTATATACTTCTGAAGCCGTGCCTACGCCGACAAGTCTCGTAACAGCCTTTTGTTTAGGCCAATTTTTTGGCCACTGATTTAAAGCAATGACAGAGATATCTGCTCTTGTATCTACCAACCCTTCAAACTGTTTTTCTTGAATAATGGCCTTACACACAGGTCTGCTCTCAGAGACCAGACTTGCCCAATATGTAGCCTTTTCTGTCGGATCAGTGTTTCCGAACCCTCCTGTTCTTTTTATTTCACTGTTTCCAATTTTAATATAAGGTAGGAGTAATAATTGAGCGATTCTGTCTCCTGGACTGGCACTCCAAGGAATTGAGGAACTAATAATCAATTGAATTTCGCCTTCATAGTCTGAATCAACCACACCAGTATGAATTTGAACTCCTTTTAGATTTAAACTTGATCTTCCTAAGATTAGTCCTACAGTCCCCTCAGGCAATGGGCCGTATATCCCTGTGGGGATTTTTTGTGGAGGCTCCCCTGGAAGCAGAGAGACTGCTTTTAAAGTACATAGATCTACTGCTGCGCTGCCACTTGTGGCGGGGGATAATTGCTGTATTGTGATAACTGGCTTATTCCCTGAGACACTTGCGACAGTGGGGGTTGTTGTTCCTGAAAGCCCTGAGGAACAAAGGGTTGAATTTGGAATGCCCCAGTTTGTTGCGGGGCCTGAGGCTGGCCCCTCCTCTCGTTTCCCGACAGTGGTTGCCCATTTTTATCAAATTTAGAACGACATTGATTACTCCAATGTTTTCCCCTTTTACATCTTGGACATAGGCCAGGTGGCCCTTTATCTGTTGTAGTAACTTGAGTAGTTACATTTTGTTTATTTGTGACTGGGCAATTCTTTTTTAGATGACCAATTTGACCACAATTATAACATTTTCCCCCAAATGTTTTCACTTGTCCTCCTAAAGCAACTCCTGTGATTGCCTGAGCCATAAGCATAGCTTTATGCATAGCTCCTCCAATTCTATCGCAGGCTTTAACGTACTCTGAGATTACATCTGATCCTGCGGGAACCTTTCCTTTTAATGGCTTAATGGCTGATTGACAATCCGGATTGGCGTTTTCATATGCTATTAACTCCACTATGACTTTACGGGCATTCTCATCGGTAATTGACTTTTGAGCAGCATCTTGAAGTCTTGCTACGAAATCTGGGTAGGGCTCTTTACAGCCTTGTCTTACTGTATTAAAGGAAGGGCAGGCAGTTCCTGGGTCTTGGATTTTTTCCCAGGCCCTGAGGCAAATAGCCCTGATTTGCTCAATGGCCTCATTTGGCATTATTGTTTGTTGGTCAACAGTGCTCCAATTTTGACCTATTCCTAATAGTTGATCTGCATCTATGTTAATTGGAGGATTGGCAGTCCTATTTTTTCGGGCCTGTACTTGTGCCCCATCAATCCACCAAGTCTTAAATTGTAAAAATTGAGAGGGTGAGAGTGAGGATTTTGCCAGAATCTCCCAATCATAAGGAATGAGTCTATATCCATGAGCAATGGAATCTAATAATGTTCTCATGTAAGGAGAGTTGGGTCCATACTGTTTTACTCCTTCTTTCATTTCTTTCAGCATTTTTATAGAAAAGGACTGATATCTGGCTTCAGCCACGGGAGGCTCTCCCTCTTGAGCCCCTTCTCTAGGTGGTCTTGCTTCTAATATTACTGGGAATTGCCACGCCTCAATATCTCCCTGTTTTCTTGCCTCATCAATAATTTTATGTATTGCACTACCCTGTGTACTGGGCGGTGCTGTAGGATTAAGTCTCATGGTGGGCGGCTGAGGATATGGCGCCCTGCCCTGTGGCACTGGAAATGTTCCTGGCTGTCCACACAGATTTTCTGGGGGCTGCCGATACTGCAGTTCAGCTGGCGGCCCGTATTGATAGGCTACTGGCTGCTGGATCTTACTTTCTACCTGCTGATATTGTGGATACTGTACTTGGATTGGCATTGCCATGGCAGAGACTCTATCTTTCTCTATTTGATCTTTTTTTGGAGTTTGTACTTGTTTAACCTGCATTTGAGGTTCTAAGGTTGCAGGCATCTGAGCTGTTGTAAGAGGTGTTGGCCATCGTGGTTTAGACTCTGATGGCTCTGCTAATTTTGGATCTTTTTCCTCTGATTTTAACGTTTCAGGATATATTACCTCCTGTAATTGATTGTTGTCAACATTTTGCGTTGACCGAGCCATTACCGGCTCTGCTACACATTCACAGTGTGAATTTTCTTTTCCTTTCCGGGATTCTATCCCTGCCTCTTTTTCACAATCTACTGCACAGCTTTTAGGGACATCAGAAATTGAAACGCTATCTTCTTCTGTTTGCAATGGTTCTAAAGCTACTTTAATAATGACCCAATCATTCCATACTGTAAGTGGGATGATTTTACCTTCCCTACTTGCT
The DNA here is from genome assembly GCF_002776525.5 of Piliocolobus tephrosceles. Classification (NCBI taxonomy): domain Eukaryota; kingdom Metazoa; phylum Chordata; class Mammalia; order Primates; family Cercopithecidae; genus Piliocolobus; species Piliocolobus tephrosceles. Next base: position 2,672 of record NW_022306335.1, on the reverse strand, counting down.
TGTTTTAATTCTTTGCCAATTTTTTCCCAATCTTTTAGATCTAAAGTTCCCTGTTCTGGAAACCATGGACAAAACTGTTCTATTGTTTGAAAGAGCGTATTTAGATTTTTGGTAGACACTTTAACTCCCCCTCTTTTTAAGAGAATTTTTATAAAGCTGCGATAAGAGGCATATTTACTTTTAGTTTGCCCCATTGTTTCCCTAGGTTCTTCCGAGCGCACAAGCTTACCGCAAGGCTGACTGTAGAGTACTCGGGAGTCTCTCGTCGACTTGTCCTCAATGACCACGCTCCAGCGTACCTTCACCTTAGCAAAAAGCCCCACGTTGGGCGCCAGATGAAGGGGTGGCCTGCCCCTCCACACCTGTGGGTGCTTTTCGCTAGGTGGAAACGAGAGACTTGAGAAAAGAAATAAAGACACAGAGACAAAGTATAGAGAGAGAAAAGCAGGGCCCCAGGGGGCCAGTGCTGTGCTTTCAGAGGACCCACACTGGCACCGGTCTCTGAGTTTCCTCAGTATTTATTGCCAAAAAGATAAGGGAGTAAATCAGCAGTAAGGCTTACAGATACACGGAGCTGTTACATTTTCCCAGTATCGGGCAGGTGACAGATGTTTTTCTTTTACTGAGATTTAGAGGAATGGTACTGACCTTCAAACCAAGCAGGCCTTGAACATTTATCTAACAAAGCACATTCCTTACAGCCCAGAATCCTTTCAACTTTAATTAGCACAGCAATGTTTCTAGCAAGGACAAGATTGGGGGTAGAGTCACAGATTAACAGCATCTCAAATATAGAGCCGAATGGAGTCTCTTAAACTTACTTCTATCTATAATAACACAGCAACAGGCTAACCTATTTTTTCCCTACAGGAAACTCCATGGGGATAGAAGCTCTTGTGCTTGGGACCCTTCCAGATCTCACCCTATGCATCTCTTCATGCGGCTGTTTATTTGTAGCCTATAAAATATCCTTTGCAGTGAGAAGAGGCAAAAGGCTGAATTTGCTCAGCCCTGCAGGGTCAGGAGAAGCCCCCTGGGCACGACTGTCCTTCAGCCACCAACTCCTCTATCCCACAGGTGGGGGTCCTCAGAGGGCCACGGTCGCCTAGAGCCCTCGACCTTTCTTGGTTCCCCACGGTGTCTGTGGACAGCGCACCTTCTGGGGGCCTGAAGCCTGCAGAACCCCTCTTGCTTGCCTGGACTGGGGTGGGGGACATGGCTGCCAAGAGTCCCATTCGAGGCCTGGTAGGGAATGGTGCAGGGTCTGAACTTGACCCTTCTCACTCTCCCAGGGACTGTAATTGAGACCCCAAAGAGAACCCCGCCCTCAGGGCAGAAGGCCAGGGCTGCTCCCTTCCTTTTTGGAGAGAGGAGGGACATTTCAAGCAGGGGTCCCAGCAGTGGGGAAAGGGAAGTGGGGGTGCACACCACGAGGGGCTGTAGACGCCGGGCCCAAAGCATCTCCTATGGGCCATGAGACCTACGGCAGGGCCATATTTCCAGGGGCTGGCATGAAGGAAGGGTTGCAGGGAGGGACTGGGGTGGGTACCTGCACCCAGGACAGAATCATACGTCCCTGGCCCTTCCCTGTTCCCCGTCAAAAGAGGCCAGTCAAGGGCCAGGCCTGAGCCACCCCGCTGGCCCCACTCTACTAAGTGCAGTGCCTGGCACTTAAGAGCAACAATAAATATGTACTGGCCAAGGCTGTGGTGGCGCACAGGGATCAGAGAAGGAGGCCGAGAGATGCTTGTAAGTGAGATAAGTGGCAGGAGGGTGAATGGGAAATGGGGTGGGGGGTGGCCTGTGGCCAGTGTCCTGGTTCTGGAGTTTGGGGCCTCCCCTAGACTTTCCCGGATTCAGCCCCACCCTGATGAGGACCCACAATCCTGGCTCCCCCTCCGTAATCCCGCCCTGTCAAGGCTGGGGATGCAGGCTGAGGCCTCTGCTGGTCTCCCCCGCCTCCCTCCTAGCTTCCAGTGGGTTTAGGGTGGGCCTGGCTCAGATCTCCCATCCCCATGGGCTGTCCCACCACATGGACCCTCAGAATTTCTTCCCACCACCCCTAGCGCAGCCACAGGTGGCCTGACAAATGGACAGAGGCTGAGCCCAGAGGGGCGTCTGCCCAGGCTTGGCTGCAGCCAGATGGACAGACAGACAGAGGCAAAGAAGGGCAAGGAGACATACTTGTTGTGGGTCCAGCCCCGGGCCGGGGACTATCGCCAGCAGCAGCAGGGCGGGCTGGCTTCATGGTGCAGTCTGTGTCTGCAGCCAGCAGTGCAGTGGCTCTGAGGCGAGGCGGCCAGACAAGCTCACTCCCCGCCAGCCTGGCCCCACTTGCCCTGCACTCTGTGCACTGCCCCGCCCTGCCCTGCCCTGCCCCACCTAGTCCCCTTTCAAAGTCCACAAGTGCTTGCATGGACAAGCAGGGCCCAACCTGCCCCATTAGCACATTCCTGGCCAGCAGGCCTGGGACACAGAGCAGGGGGCCGGACCTTGGCCCTGGAACCCTGTGGGAGGGTGAGGAGGCCAGAGCCTCCAGCTGCAGGACATTTGGCAGGCGATGAGCCGGATGTCCAGAAGCCAAAGCTCAGACCCTGGGTCCCACCCCCATCCTGCATGCAGGGCGTGCCAGGCGGGGCTGCAGCAGAGGATGGGATGCACAGGGTGGGTAA
>NW_022306334.1:0-2807 GCF_002776525.5 Piliocolobus tephrosceles | reverse complement strand
AAATGATTATATGGTCTTCGTTCTTGATTTGCTGAATGTGATGTCGCACCTTTATTTGTGTTTAGTGAATCGTCTTCATATTCCTGGGATGAAACCCACTTGATCATGGCAGATGATCTGTTTATTGTGTTGTCAAATGCAATTTCCAAGTATTTTGTTGAGAATTTCTTGCACCTGTGTTTATCCTGTATATTGGCCTGTGGTTTTCTTTTTGTGTTGTGTCTCAGTCTGGTCCAGGGTCACGCTGTCCTCATAGAACAAGTTTCGGTTTTAGCATATGTGCTGCCGTATAGAACAAGTTTCGAAGCGAGCACGTATAGAACAAGTTTCGAAGCCATCCTTCCTCTTCATTCTAGGGGGAATATTTTGAGTAAAATAGGTATTTGCTCTTTTAAAAATGTTTGGTAATTTAGCAGGAAAACCATGATTCTAGCGTTTTTCTTCGCCGGGAGGCTCTTTGTGACCGCTTTAATTTCATTACTCATTATTGGTCTATTCAGGTTTTTTATTTTTATTTTTTATAGAATTATTTTGGGAATTCGTTATGTGTCTAGAAATTTATTCACTTCTAAATCTCACAGTCCTTCATATTTTTGCGTTATCAATTGCAATGTCTCCTTTTTTATCTACGATTTTGTTTTCTTCTTTGTATCTTTAGTTGAAGCTTGTCAGTTTTGAATTCATTTTTTCTAATACACCCCGGCTCTTTGTTCCATTGACTTTTTGTGTTTTTTGTTTCTATTTTTAAAATTTTTTCTCTAACTTTTATGGTATTTTTTCTACTAATTCTACCATTTGACTGTTCCTGTTTTGTTCGTTACTGGAGGTGTACTGTCAGGATGTCTATTTGAGATCCTTCTATTTTTCTGATGTGGGCATTTATAGTTCTTCACTTTTCCTCTTAGAATTGCCTTTGCTGCATCCTACAGGATTTGTTGTGTTTCTATTCTTATGTTTCAATAAATGTTTAATTTCCTTTTTTTTTCATTTATTGGTTCATGAGCATGTATTTCAATTTCCATGTATTTGTACAGTTTTTAAAGTTCGTCCTGTTACTGATTTCTACTAGTACTACACTCAGGTCAGAAAAGACACTTTATATGAATTCAGTTTTTAAAAATGTTGGGACTTGTTTTTTGGCCTGACATAATCTGTCCTGTGGAATAATCCACGTGCTACTCAGTAGAATGTGCTTTGTGCAGTTGTGGAGTGGAAAACTGTGAAAATGTCTGTTAGGTCCATTCTGTATAGAGTACAGTTTAGCTGATGACGTTTTGTTGTCTGGATCATCTGTCCATTGACGGGAGTGGGGTGTTGATGATAGTGGAGTATTGAGGTACTCTATTGTATTGCAGTCCATCTGTCCTTTAAGGCCTGTTAATGTTTGCATCTGTGTTTAGGTGCTTGAGTGTTGGTTGCATATGCACTTACAATTGTTAGGCAGCTGTTTACTTCTTTCTCGTTATATAATTTTTATTTTTTATTTTTTGACTTAAAGTTTATTTTATCTAAGTATAGCTGCTACTGCTTTTTTGGTTTCCATTTGTATGGGATATCTTTTATCATCCCTTCACTTTCAGTCTGTGTATGTCTTTAAAGGTGAACTGAGTTTCTTGTAGGCAGTATAAAATTGGGTCTTCCAATCCATTCACCCACTGTGTCTTATTTTAATTCATTTATATTCAGGATTATCACAGGTGAAAACAGACTACTGCCATTTTTACTTGTTTTATGGTTGTTTTGCTACTCTTTTTTCTTTTGTTATTTCTCCCTTCCCTGTTTCTCTTCTTTCTGATCTCTTTTTCTTCCTTTTCTTTCCTCCTTGCCTGCCTTGCTGTCTTTATTTGTAGTGAAGTAATATTTTTGTAGTAGTGTGTGTTTTAAATCCTTTTCATGTTTAGGGTATTTATTGATTTTTGTTTTCTGGTTACCATGAAGCTAAACAACGTAAGTATAGCAAGTTACTTTAAACCGAGGAAAACATAACTTTGGTCTCAGCTACTCAGGAGGCTCAGGTGGGAGGATTGAGCCTGGGAGGCTGAGGTTGCAGTGAGCTGAAAGCGCAGCTGCACTCTCCATCCTGGGTGACAGAGTAAGACAATGTGTCATTACATAAGTAGATAAATACATAAATAAAAATACAATAGCTTATATTTTGAGATGATGATATATTAAAGTGTAAAGAAGAAAGTCAAAATCATTCATAATCTCATCACCCAAATATTTCTAATGTTTTGGTACATATGCTTCCTAATTCATAACCCCCTCTCTCACACCCACAAATGTACACATAAAATCTATACACTTCACACACAGATATAGTTTTATTGTAACATTTTTGAAAACATGGTTTTGTAATTTTTTGTTTAAAAATATTGCAATGACATGATGAATATATAAAATATTAATTTTAAGATTTTGTTTTCTGCCCTTTGGGGTGGCAGATTCACTTCTCACTGAAATGAATGGTCTAAGTGTCTTATTTTTCTTCTCTCCTCTAAGCTGTTGCTTTTGGAAGGGGCGTCTGGATCTGCCTCCTGTTTACTTGGGGGAAAACACCTAGTATTGTGGGGTTATGAAGACTTGTTGCCTGCACAAAATAGCAACACTGGCTATAGTTCTGAAAATAAAGGTAATGTAAGAGTTTTTGTCCTGTGATTAATACTAAGATGTAACTAAAGTGGTTTTAGATCATAGTTACAAAAGGTTTAGATGTAACTGTGTTTTAGATCATTGTAGCCAATGATTTAGGTATAACTGTGTGTGTACCTTTTAATTAAGAGCTCAAGATTTCTATGCAGTATGTT
>NW_022306333.1:0-4469 GCF_002776525.5 Piliocolobus tephrosceles | reverse complement strand
AGGAAGGAAGGAAGGAAGGAAGGAAGGAAGGAAGGAAGGAAGAGAGTATGGGCCAGGCACAGTGGCTCACACTTATAATTGCAGCACTTTGGAAGGCTGAGGTGGATGAACGACTTGAGCCTAGGAGTTCAAGAACAGCTTGGGCAACAAAGTGAGATCCTATCTCTATAAAAAAAATACAAAAATTATTTGGGTGTTTTGTGGTCTGTGCCTGTAGTCCCAGCTACTCGGGAGGCTGAGGCGGGAAGATCGCTTGAACCCGGGAGGTCAAGGCTGCAGTGAGCTGAGACTGCACCACTGCACTGCAGCCTGGGCAAAAGAGTGAGATCCTGTCTCCAAAAAGAAAGGCATACATTGCTTTGCAGGTGCCAAGCTCTAGGGCCCAAGTGCCCGCCAGTCCCTCATCTACTGTCCTGACAGAGTCTCTGAATCCCTAAAGCTCAGCTGCTGCCCCTAGTTGCATTCAAAGATGCAACCTGAAGAGGCAGCCGAATGTCCCACCTGCTGGACGTCTTTATGACGGTAACCCCCAGTGCTGGGAACCTGCAGCTGTCTCTCTGCTGAGAGCCATGGGACCCCACTCTCTGCGCCCTCTTTTCAAGCATGTCCCTTTTCCACCCCTTTGTGCCTGTTTGGGGTCTCCACACTCACAAACCTGTAGAGTAGCCTATAAACAATACTGCATTCTTGTAAGAAAAACTAGGCCGGGCGCGGTGGCTCACGCCTGTCATCCCAACACTTTGGGAGGCCGAGCCGGGCGGATCACAAGGTCAGGAGATTGAGACCATCCTGGCTAACACGGTGAAACCCCGTCTATACTAAAAATACAAAAAATCAGCCGGGCGTGGTGGTGGGCGCCTGTAGTCCCAGCTACTCCGGAGGCTGAGGCAGGAGAATGGCGTGAACCCGGGAGGTGGAGCTTGCAGTGAACTGAGATCCAGCCACTGTACTCCAGCCTGGGCGACAGAGCGAGACTGTGTCTCAAAAAAACAAAAACAAAAACAAACACAGCATTCAACTTTTCTGTAGTGTTACTGCATGGATGAACTCCCCCAAACAATGGGGACACAAATGTCTTGATGCGTACATAGCAAGGAACATCGGTGGCCTGGGTTTGTAGCCCAGACACCATCTGGGGACCTGGGTTGGTTTGCTCAAACTGTCCCTGTAAATCGGAGACACCGTAGCATCCTCCAGCAGGCACAGGGATTCAGGGAGCTGCTTGGTGGGTCTGTGGAATCCACCCTTTCCACAGATGGGTATGACGGGAATAAGCAAAGGGTGACCCTCCTCAGGAGGCCGGCAACGGTTAGGGGCTGTCCGCGGTGATCTGTGCTGGGATACAGGACAGAGACATCCCTGGGAACTCAGAGGGAAACTCTCTACCCAAGATGGTCTCCAGTGTCTTCACTCACTCATCCCCTAATTCAAAAGATGATGAAGGCAGCCACAACGGGGCATCCCAGAAAGGATGTGGGGAGAGGGGGTTACCCAAGAACACACCAGCCCTGGCCCAGCTCCACCCACCAGATGCCAGGAGCACCTCCCACTCCAGCCGGTGGAGAGAACCAAGGATGACTCCATATTTTACTGATTGTCTCATGGGCGGCAAAATCTTCTCCCGTTGAGAACCACTTTAATAGATAAGATAAGATAAGATAAGATAAGATAAGATAAGATAGACAAATAGATAGATGATAGATAGATGGTAGATAGATATATACACAGATACATAGACACATAGGTAGATAGACTAGATAGATGATAGATAGATAGATAGATAGATAGATAGATAGATAGATGAGAGATAGATGGTAGATAGATAGAAACAAAGATACATAGATAGATAGATACATAGATAGATAGATGACAGATAGATAGATAGATACACACATACATAGATACATAGCTAGCTATCTAACTAGCTAGATAGATGATAGATAGGTAGATAGATAGATGATGGATAGATAGATACATACATACACACACATACATAAATAGATTAGATAGATAACAGATAGATAGATAGACAGATAAATAGATACATAGATACATAGATAGATGATAGGTAGGTAGATAGACAGATGATGGATAGATACAAACATACATAGATATATAGATAGATACATAGATACACAGACAGATTAGATAGACAGATGATAGGTAGATATACACATAGATACAGAGATAGATGCATAGATTAGATAGATAGATGATAGATGATAGATGATAGATAGATACATAGATAGATAGATAGACAGATGCTAGGTAGGTAGATAGATGACAGATGACAGATGATAGATAGATAGATAGATAGATGAATGAATGGATGCATGGATGGATGGAAGGATGGATGGATGGATGGCTGGATGATGGATGGATGGATGGATGGATGGATGGATGATGGATGGATGGATAAATGGATGCATAAATAGATGGATAAACAGATGGATGAATAGAAGATGGATGGACAAATGTCCAAGCCTGGGCATGGTGGTTGGCACCTGTAATCCCAACACTTTGGGAGGCTGAGGTGGGAGGATTGCTTGAGCTCAGGAGTTGGAAGCCAGCCTGGGCAACATAACAAGACCCCATCTCTAGAAAGAAAAATTAGCTGGGCATGGTGGTGTGTGCCTATAGTCCCAGCTACTCGGGAGGCTGAGGTGGGAGGATAGCTTTAGCCCAGGAGGTTGAGGCTGCAGTGAGCTAAGAGACAGAGCAATGCCTTGTCAAGAAAAGAAAGAAAGAAAGAAAGAAAGAAAGAAAGAAAGAAAGAAAGAAAGAAAGAAAGAAAGAAAGAGAAAGAAAGAAAGAAAGAGAGAGAGAGAAAGGAAGGAAGGAAGGAAGGAAGGAAGGAAGGAAGGAAGGAAGGAAGGAAGGAAGGAAGAACAGTTAAAATGGAAAAGATGTTTGATCTAACGACAAAAACAAACAAAACCACGCTCATTCCGACAGAATGAGTCAGCTGAGGAGATCTACGGTACAACCCAGTGACTCTAATGAATAGCATTGCCTTGTGTACTTAAAAATCTGGAAGACAGACCAGGTGCGGTGGCTCACGCCTGTCATCCCAGCACTTTGGGAGGCCGAGACAGGCAGATCACGAGGTCAGGAGATAGAGACCATCCTGGCTCATACGGTGAAACCCTGTCTCTACTAAAATAAAAATACAAAAAATTAGCCGGGCGTGGTGGCGGGTGCCTGTAGTCCCAGCTACTCACAGAATGTCGTGAACCCGAGAGGCGGAGCTTGCAGTGAGCTGAGATCGCGCCACTGCACTCCAGCCTGGGCAACAGGGTGAGACTCCATCTCAAAAAAAAAAAAAAAAAAAAATCTTGAAGACACTGGATGTTAAGTATTCTCACCATAAACACACAAACAGATCATGTGTGGCCGGGCGGTGGGCCTGGAATCCCAGCACTTTGGGAGGCTGAGGCAGGTGGATCACTTGAGGTCAGGAATTCAAGACCAGCCTGACCAACAAGGTAAAACCCTGTCTCTATTAAAAATACAAAATTAGTGGGGCGTGGTGGTGCATGCCTTTAATCCCAGCTACTTGGGAGGCTGAGGCAAGAGAATCGCTTGAACGCAGGAGATGGAGGTTGCAGTGAGGTTGTAGCTGGGACTACAGGCGCCCACCACCACGACTGGCTAATTTTTTGTATTTTTAGGAGAGACGGGGTTTCACCGTGTTGGCCAGGATGGTCTCAATCTCCTGACCTCATGATCTGCCTGCCTCGGCCTCCCAAAGTGCTGGGATTACAGGCGTGATGCCTGGTTTATTTTTTAAAAACAATTTTTGTAGAGATGGGGTCTTGCTATATTGCCCAGTGTGGTCTCAAACTCCTGGGCTCAGTTTTCCGGCCTAAACCTTCTAAACTTCTGAGATGACAGATGTGAGCCACCATGCCCGACATTTTTTTTTTCTTTTGTTAAAACTCACAGAACATAAAATTAACCTTTTATTTTATTTTATTATTTTATTTTATTTTATTTTATTTGAGATGGAGTCTCACTCTGCCGCCCAGGCTGGAGTGCAGTGGCGCGATCTCGGCTCACTGCAAACTCCGCCTCCCGGGTTCACGCCATTCTCCTGCCTCAGCCTCCCTGGTAGCTGGGATGACAGGCACCTGCCACCACGCACGGTGACTTTTTTTATTTTTAGTAGAGACGGGGTTTCACCATATTAGCCAGGATGGTCTCGATCTCCTGACCTCGTGATCCGCCCGCCTCGGCCTCCCAAAGTGCTGGGATGACAGGCGTGAGCCACCGCGCCCGGCCAAAACTAACCATTTTACAGGATGTGATTCAGTGTGGCATTTAGCACATTCACAAGATTGTGTCTGCTTCCGCACATTCTCATCATCTAAAAGGATCCCTGTACCCATTAAGCATGAATTCCCAATCCCTGCTCCCCAGTCCCTCACAACCACAAAGCCACTCTCTATTTGTGTGTATCTGCCTGTTCC
>NW_022306330.1:0-2369 GCF_002776525.5 Piliocolobus tephrosceles | reverse complement strand
ACTGACAACTAATTGTTGGGTGTCAACTTATTAGACAAGACTATTTCAGTTGCAAGCAACATAAAAACAATTTAAGGCTGGGTAGGTGTGGTGGCTCATGCCTGTAATCCCAGTACTCTGGGAGGCCGAGGCGGGCAGATCATGACTTCAGGAGATCGAGACCATCCTGGTTAACATGATGAAACGCCGTCTCTACTAAAAAATACAAAAAATTAGCCTGGTGTAATGGTGGGCACCTATAGTCTCAGCTACTCGGGAACGTGAGGCAGGAGAATGGCATGAACCCAGGAGGTGGAGCTTACAGTGAGCTGAGATCACGCCACTGAACTCCAGGCTGGGCGACAGAGCAAGGCTCCATCTCAAAACAAATATACAAACAAACAAACAAACAACAAAAAAAAAAACATAAATAAACGATTTAAACAGACTTCAGGGGAAAATAAAGGCTGGCTAATAACAATGTGCAGAGATCCAAGCAAAGTCACTGGGATATAGTCCATCTCTTTACGGATTGGATATTTATATTCTATCTTGACTTTCTTCTCTAACAGCATTTCTCAATATTATGAGACTCATCTCAAGGCTTCTGTCAACTAGTTTAGTAACCCTGGTGAGGATAGAAATGATCTTTCCTAATAGCTCCAGCAAAGGTCTGAAACTGAGTGCTACTGGCCTTTTTGAGTTACAAGACCATCCATGGTTCATAGATCAATTGTTGTGTTCAAAGGAATAATATGCCCTGAATGAGTAGGCTTGATTCTCTTTAAATCGTGTATAGTTGAAATTAGCTATACGCAAACCACATGAACTGAGTGAAGAGAAAGAAGGCATTCCACATTAGAAAACTGAGGTGCAGGTCAGGGGTGGTAGCTCACACCTGTAATCCCAGCACTTTGGGAGGCCGAGGTGGGTGGATCACCTGAGGTCAGTTCAAGACTAGCCTGATCAACGTGGTGAAACCCCGTCTCTACTAAAAATACAAAAATTAGCAAGGTGTGGTTGTGCAGGCCTATAATCCCAGCAACTTGGGAGGCTGAGGCATGAGAATTGCTTGAACCCAGGAGGTGGTGGTTGTGGTGAGTCAAGATCATGCCATTGCCTCCAGCCTGGGCAACGAGAGCAAAACTCGGTCTCAAAAAAAAAAAAAACAAAGGAAAAAAGAAAGAAAGAAAAAAAGAAAACTGAGGTGCACATAATAAAAAAAATGAAAGAAATGGTAATGGACAATAGGCAACTATGTTCACCAGTGTTGATAAAACTCCTATTTTCGTATCCTCACCTTTTCTTTACCAATCAATAAATTGTATTGTTTACAGATGAGGAAGGAAAAGGAAAAAATAGAAAAGAAAAAAATTAAAGTTCAAATTCCTGCTTACAAGATGTTCTCAATTCATATCTCTGTGGCCAAGATTGTACTCTGTCCTTTGCACTGCCTTTGAAAAGACACACACATAATTTCAATAAACATGTTTTCACCTCTCCCAGCATTTGGCCTTTGCAGCTTTATATCATCAGTGTAAATATTATAGGAATTGAAATGACCGTTTGCACAGGGAAGAAAACCTGGTATTGTACTGGTATTGTGTGCTGGTGGAATATCAATTCTAGAGACAAACAGAATATAACGTCAGCATGTTATCTTAATGCCTCAGCAAATATCACACTTTCTGAAGAACATCATAAACAGATATCTCTTCCACATTAGGAACCCTCTTCCAGGTTAAGAAGTGTGAGAACATTTCCCATGGTATCTTCATTACGCATAGTAGAAAACTGTTAAGAAAAGTGTCTTTTTTTTTTTAATTTTTATTTTTAGGGGAATGAGCACAGAGCTTCCATGCCTTTCATGGTTGCACCCTCCTCCAGAAACCTCCAATTGTCCAGCTCTCCGGAAGCTCTGAGAAACAATTTTTTGTAAGTTTATAGAATATAACATCTTGGTAAGAGTTGAAGATTTATTTCTCTTCTTCATTGACATCTTTGTTTACTGTTAAGTATAAGATACAGAGGAAGGAAGTATAGGCTTGTGAGGACAATCCAAACACTAGTCCCAGATCTGCTAAGGTCTACATGTGTAACTACTACAAGAAACTCTAACAGTCAGTATTTCAGTCTCTTCATATTAACAGATAGTAATAACTCATCTTTTTATAACATGGTTCTTATAAGAATGAAATATTGCTATGACCATCCATTGAAAAATTATGAAGTCTTTTATAAAGAGAAGGTAGCACTTTATTGCTCTTGCTATTATTTTATCATCTACAATTTTACCATATATTTCTATATATGATAACATAAACCTGTTTCCTCCAATCTTAGCAGTCATAAATTCCATTTCATAGCCTCTAAATGGATGCTGGTAACCC
>NW_022306329.1:0-4802 GCF_002776525.5 Piliocolobus tephrosceles | reverse complement strand
CCCAGGTCACCAGGAAACAGGGCTGCCGGATGAGACACTTGGCCCAGATCACCAGGAAACAGGGCTGCTGGATGAGACACTAAGCCCATCTACGGGAAAGGAAATCTGGCTGGGCAGTGGAGGGAAATTCACACAGCCCAACGGCAGCAACAGCGTGAACAAAACAAAAAATACCTGACTGGAAAGCCATAGTCTGGCTAGCAAATTCGAAACAGAGCCACAATCCTAGCAGCACACATCACTGCAACAGAGAGCTTCAGTCAGTGTGCGCACACTTTAAGTAGAAATGTAAAATGTCCATGTTTTTGGAAAAATAGGGCTATTTGTGTGTGTGTGATGTCAAAGAAAACAGCTGAGAAGAAACTGTTGGCAAGGAAATAGAAATAGGCGCCCTTACACATTGACAGTGAGATAATGGTATGGCCCTAACGGAAGGAAATCAAGCAACACCCATCAACATTTAAAATGTGCAGAACGCTGGATCCCACAATTCCATTTCTAGCAATGCATCCTATGAACATATTCATGCAAATATGCAAGAATTACGTACAACTCAGCATTGATTAATCCAAACGGTTGGGAACAACCTAAATACTTACCAGTGGGGAACTGGTGGAGAACAGTGTTTATCTTATGCCAACATCTGTATTTTTAAAAAGAAGATACATAGGCTGGGTGCAGTCACTCACACGTGTAATCCCAGCAGTTTGAGAGGCTGAGGCAGGTGGATCACGAGGCCAAGATATCCAGACCATCCTGGCCAACATGGTGAAACCCTGTCTCTACTAAAAATGCAAAAATTATCTGGGCGAGGTGGTGCACGCCTGTAGTCCCAGCTACTCAGGAAGTTGAGGAAGCAGAATTGCTTGAACCTGGGAGGTGGAGGTTGCAGTGAGCTGAGATCATGCCAGCCTGGTGACAGAGCAAGACTCCATCTTGGAAAAACAAACAAACAAACAAACAAACAAAACTGGCAACAGTGGTCACAGGGCAGTGACTGGAGTAGGACTGCCTTTCACTCTCCAGGACCTTTTGAATGTCACTCATATTACATATTCAAAATATATGACTACAGCAAATATCTTCAAAGTAACTATGAAAAACTGGGGAAATAATAATATCTAACACACAGGACTGCTGCATAATTAAAGGATGAAAAACATTAAGCACTATCAGAGTTCAAAGGAAAAAGATTAACTCTAGCTTGGATGTCAAAGCGGGGATCATGTAAAGGAAGTGAGTATTTCAGGTCTTGAAGGATAGAGAAGATTTAAAGAGAAGTGTGGGGATGATGTCCCAGATGGGGATAAGAACATAGATGAAGAAAATGAAGAGATGAGAAGGTATAAATTCTAAGTACAGCTCTCAGGCTGGGCTTCAGAACAGGGCTTAGGCAACAAGCTGGAGTGCAAGGCTGATGGCGGGAATGGAAACACTGAAACCCAAACTTGCATATCACGCCCAGATCATGAGCCTTGAATGCCAAGCCAGGGAACCCGTCCTTGATCTTAACAATGAAAAATCACTGGGCTGGGTGTGGTGGCTCATGCCTGTAATCCAGTGCTTTGAGAGGCTGAGGCGAGAGGACTGCTTGAGGCCAGGAGTTTGAAACCACCCTGGACAACACAGCAAGACTCTGTCCTTACAAAATTTTAAAAACTAGCTAGGCAGGATAGCACACCTGTAGTCCCAGCTACTCAGGAGGCTGACGTGGGAGGATCACTTGAGCCCAGGAATTTAGGGTTACAGTGAGCTGTGATGGCATGCCTGCATTCCAGCCTGAGCAACAGAGCAAAGGCACGTCTCAAAAATCAAATAAAGTGAAATAAAATCACTAAAAGTTTGTATAAAGTATAAAATCATACCATATATTGTTTAATCCAGATATATAATATAAATTAGAGGGGGAAAAGAGAAATTAGGAAGCTATTATAAGAAGACAAGACTCAACTAAGATGTGAGCAAAGGCCCTGGGTTCACAGCACTATCTTTATATAAAGGAATGAACTACCACAGTTATTTTCATGGCATCACCAACTGAAACACAGGCTACAGTATTCTGGAACCATCTCTGTATCAGTCAAATCAGATGGCCATAATACCATAGGCAAATACCATAATAAACACCATAGGCTGTGTGGTTTAAACATTTAGTTTATTTCTCACAGCTCTGGAGGCTGGAAGTCCAAGATCAAGGTGTCGGCCAACTCAGTTCTGGGACAGGGACCTCTTCCTGGCTTGCAGGCAGCCACCTTTCTCTTGTTTCCTCACACCAGGGAAGTGGGAGCTCTCTGCTTTCTCTTTTTTTTTTTTTTTTTTTTGAGACAGAGTCTCACTCTATCACCAGGCTGGAGTGCAGTGGCACAATCTCACTGCAACCTGTGACTCCCTGGTTCAAGCAACTCTCCTGCCTCAGCCTCCCGAGTAGCTGGGATTAAAGGCACTTGCCACCACATGCAACTAATTGTTGTATTTTTAGTAGAAACAGGGTTTCAGGATGGTCTCAATCTCCTGACCTCATGATCTGCCCACTCAGCCTCCCAAAGTGCTGGGATTACAGGTGTGAGCCACCACACCCGACCTGGTTTCTCTTCTTCTAAGGGCACTAATCCTGTCAGACCAGGGCCCATGCTCATGACCTCATCTAACCCTAATCACCTCCCAAAGGTCCTATCCCCCACTACCATCACACTGGCAGTTAGGGCTCCAGTACAATAATCTGGGGGAGACATAAACATTCAGTTTATAACAATGTCTTTTCAATCCTGTTGAAAAAGCAACCAAATGAGTAGGTGACAAAGTACCTTATATGTAAACAAGTAAGGACTTTTCATATTTCTGCTAACACATTAAAGTCAATTTAAAATGTCTGATAACAAGAGTCAGAAGCAGAGATAAATGAAAGTTAGTTACTCTGCATTTTAGGCCCACATTGAGTTGTCTTCCAATGACATTGTGGCACAAAGAACACTGCTTTCTATTCCTGGTTTGGCCACCAAAGAAGCTGGAGCAGTTCCCTGTATTTCCTTTTATCTTGAAAGTCACTGGGCTGACCTGGCAGACCTCCAAGGTCCCTTCCATTCACAAATTTCACAAATAACTTCGTACCAAGAGAGGATACACAAATAAACTACACTGACGAAGGAGAAAGCTAACACTAGCAAACAATGAGATGCACACAAGACAAGACATATAGAGTAGTGGATCAACCACAAACTGGCGGACAATGAGCCGGCAGTGGATAAAAACACATTCCCTAATGATGGACAGAGAGGCAATGGCGCTGAGGTAGTATTGTTGAAGATTTCCTATTTTAAATCTTCAAGATAAATGGCCCAATTGTTTCTAATCATTCTGATTAAATGTGAACATGAAAACTTCCTCCAGGGGACACAGACATCTAAAAAGTTCCCAATGTATCCAATTTGTCATTTGATATTTTTACTGACAAGAAAAATGAGGGACTGAATATACACACAGACCATGCCTGATCATATGTATAAAGAGAGAACTCAGACCACAACCTGTAGCTGCCCACCCAGAAAACCAAACCTGTATCTACAGCAAACAGCCAGGAGGTCAGCCAGGCTAGTACATCAAACAGGAAACCAGACTGCTCTCTCTCAACAACCCAGAAACTAAACCACAACTCTGTCCCACGTGGCCAGGACTTGACTCAAAACTGACAGCCACCCTAATTTTGGCCCCTATTTTCAGTTAGGATCATTCAGAGAAAGCCAAATGCACCCCTAACCAATCACATAGGACACCCCACTTCTGCACAGCCACCTCCAGCCCCCACAACAGCCTCCACTGGGAGCCATTCTTTTCCATCCTGAAGCTTCCCCACTCCTCATCCGCAACTCACTTGCATGTCAGTCTCTGCCACACGCAAGTGACGGTGCCGACTCCCTTGCCACAGCAGCTCTGAGAAAGTCGCTTCTGCCTGTCTCATGTGGGCGGCCTTCCTTTATTTCCCCCAAAGAATAAATCTTAAATGATGGGCTTCTCTCTATATGGCCAAGCTATATAATTCAGAAGCCCAGCATGGCAGATTCCAAGCCTGGAAAGACCATACACCCCTCAGGTCTTCTTTCCACAAAACACAGTTTCCTTGAATACTTCAGTCACTCCAACCAACCAGGGAAGGAACCACGTGTTATGGAAAGATCAAGGGCCTTGAAGTCAAACTTCTGAGTTCATCAAGTACTTTTTCTTTCCACTTAGGAAATCACATGGCCTTGGCCAGGCGTGGTGGCTCACACCTCTAATCCCAGCACTTGGGGAGGCCGACTTGGGTGGATCACCCAAGGTTGGGAGTTCAAGACCAGCGTAACCAAAATGGAAAAACCCCATCCCTACTAAAAATACAAAATCAGCCTGGCGTGGTGGCGCATGCCTGTCATCCCAGCTACTCGGGAGGCTGAGGCAGGAGAATCACTTGAACCTGGGAAGCAGAGGTTGTGGTGAGCCAAGATTGCACCATTGCACTGCAGCCTGGGCAAGAAGAGCAAAACGCTGTCTCGAAAAAAAAAAAAACTGCAACAACAACAACAAATGACGTGACCTTGAACAATTTTCTTAACTCCTCTAAGCCTCTATCTTCATCTTCAATAAAATAATTTTACCTCCAAGATTGCATTAAATGGAATCCCACATGTAAAACAGCTGACAAATATTAGGGGCACAACAGCTGTGCACTCCTACTGCCGCCCCACTTTACCCCAAAGGAGAAGCGCAAGACATCCAGAAAAAGGCTGCTGATCCCTATACCTCAGCATCCTGTGTTCACACAAGGTGCA
>NW_022306328.1:0-9084 GCF_002776525.5 Piliocolobus tephrosceles | reverse complement strand
GAAGACAAAAGGCTGGATTTTAAATCTAGTATGTCCAGTGAACTGTGCCTTTTTAGAATGACAATCTAAGCCTGAGAACACACACATTTTGGATAATGGTTTTGTACCTGATCTGATTAAATATTTAGCTGAATGCTGCTGCTGGAATATCACTGCTTCTGCCACAGATGCCAAAGGAAATATGAGGGTATGCATCACGCTCAAGGCATAAGCAGAATACTTAAACAGATAATAACAAATAAGATAGAGGTTTGGGAATGAACAGAGAAAAGCTAAGGTGGAAGAAGTTACTAACAGGGAGCTTAGGAGTTGATTTGAGGAAAGGCATTATGTGTATCTTTCAAATGGTTCTCGGAATAATTAGGAGTGGGGGCAAGCGTGGCTGCTAAAAACTCTTCACTCATGTTATCTATAATCTAGATAACAGAATTCAACACTTGTCTAGGCAGTAGAGTGAAAAATACATGTGTTTAAGGCAAGACAAACAAATACTAGAATATAAGTTCTTCTGTTTTCTAAATGTGCGACCTCAGGAAAGTAGCTGAATTCCCGTCTTAATATTCTCAATAAAAAGTAGGGATAATTGTATTTTCTTACTAGGGCTTTGTGAGTTAATGTGTAAGAAGCCACGGATATGATGCCTAGCATAAGATAACAATTCAATAAATAGCAATAGCTGCCATTATTGTTAATAATAGTATTATTGTTATTATTCAGAGTCATTGTAACTAATATTTACTAATACGTCCTCTGCAAATGTCAGCAAATGCTTTGGATTGACTATTTCACATGACATACTACATGTTTTATCTTTATTCATTTATTTTCTTCTATACAGTTGCTAAAGCAGGAGGAATAAGAAGGAGATTATACTATTGTACAGCACACCAGAGACAATCTATTTTATACAAGATATATTGATGGATAAAATTTAAAAGTAAAAAAAACAAACACTATTATTTTAAAAATATAGGCAGAATAGAGTTGGACGTGGTCGTTCATTCCTATAATCCCAGCACTTCGGGAGGCTGAGGTGGGAGGATCACTTAAGCCCAGGATTTTGAGACCAGCCTGGGAAATATAGGGAGACCCTGTCTCTACAAAAACAAATTTAAAAATAAGAAATTGGCCCAGCATGGTGGCTCACTCCTGGAATCCCAGCACTTTGGGAGGCCGAGGTGGGTGGATCACAAGGTCAGGAGTTTGAGACCACCCTGGTCAATATGGTGAAACCCCGTCTCTACTAAAAATACAAAAAAAACTAGCTGGGCATGGTGGTGCACACAGGTAGCCCCAGCTACTCGGGAGGCTGAGGCAGGAAAATTGCTTGAGGAGGCGGAGGTTGTAGTGAGCCAGGATCGCACCACTGCACTCTAGTCTGAGTGACAAAGGGAGACTCTGTCTCAAAAAAAAAAAAAAAAAAAAAAAGAAACAAACAAACAACAATAACAAAATTAAAATTGACAAAATACTTGAATATGAATAGCCACTTCACCAAAGAAAATATACAGATGACAAGTAAGCATATGAAAATGTGTTCAACATCTTATGTCATTAGAGAATTGCAAATTAAAACAGTGAGATACGCACCTATTGGAATGGCCAGAATCCAGAACATTGACAATAGCTAATGCTGGTGAGGATGTGGAGCAACAGGAACTCTCATTTACTGTTGGCAGGAATGCAAAATGGTACAGCCACTTTGGAAGACAGTTTAGTGGTTTTTTACAGAATTAAACTTCCTTTTATCATATAATCCAGAAATCATGCTTCTTAATATTTACCCAAATGGATTGAAAACTTAAGTCTACACAAAATCCTGTACAGCAGATGTTTGTAGCAGCTTTATTCATAACTGCAAAAACTTGGAAGCTACAAAAATGTTTTTAGTAGGATAAAGAATAAATAAACTGTGATACATCCAGTCATTTGGCACCAAAAGGAAATAAGACATCAAGCCATGAAAAGAGATGGAAGAAATAAATTTATGTGATGAAAAGAGAGAAACCAAACTTATAAGTCTACAAACTATTAATATTAATATATACATTCTAACTGTAAGATCTTCTAGGAAAGAAAAAACTGGGAAGACTGTAAAAGGATCTGTTTGCCAAGAGTTAAGGGGATGAATAAGTGAAGCACAGAGACTTTTTAGGATAGTGAAACTATTTTGTATGATAATGCATTGATAGATACATGTCATTATACATTTGTCAAACTCCACAAAATGTACAACACTAAGCATAAACTCAATGGAAACTCTCAACTTTACCTGATAATATTACATCAATATAGGTTCATCTATGGTAAAAGACGAGTAACTGTGGTGCAGGATGTCCGTACTGGGGAAGGTTGTGTGTGTGTGTGTGTTTGAGAATGAGGGTATGTATAAAGTCTGTGATTTCCACTTAATTTTACTGTGAACCTAAAACGTCTTTATAAAATGAAGTTTATTAATTTGGAAAAAAGGACTTGTGCTGATTTGAATTTGAAAAAAAAATGAAAAATTTAAGTGGTGACAGATTGCTTTCTAACTTGATTAGTTGGATATCTGCGTTGATTCTCATAGCATGATAGATAACAAACTGGGTGAAGAGTTGTAAAATTAATCACAGGAAAATGAGGCAAACAGGAAATTAATCTAACATTAATGTTCTCTATTCCATGAAAGCAGGCTGAAGAATGCTGCAAATACTCCATTTCACTTCATTTGTCTTGCTTTTTCATAGAGATGTGCATAATTAAATCCAAGTGTAAGTATTTCCAGAAACACGTGACTCAGAAAGACATTCACGTCTTCTCATCTTTCTGATAACTTCATGAAAAGTTATTGAATGAATTAGGTTAACACCTCACTGTAATGACACACATCTATATGAAAGTTGCTATAGAGCAGCTATGATAAAGTCAGGCTGCTGGGGTTGCCTCTGAGCCAACTTTTGACAGGATTTTTGACTTCTCTTCTGCCCACCCACATTTTGTTTTTTAATTGTTCAAAATGTGACCATAAAACAAGAAGAAACTACCTTTGACTTAGTCCCCCAAAATGAAAACATTCAAAAAAGAAGTAGAAAAAGGCACCATGGTGCATGTCTAATCTACATCATACATATGGCCCCATTGATTTGTTGCCTCTCAGTTCCAAATCACCCCTTCTTTGTCCTATGTTGTAATACTGAAACTTTACCTGTAGACGTTTCTCCTTTGCAGCTGTCTCAATGTTAGTCTTTGTCAATAGAAAGAGCCAAAGGGACACTGACAGGTGAGAGGGTTTCCTATTTCTAGTGTGCTGTTTTGGAGGACGCGACAGTCAGCAAATCAGTACATGAGAGGTCTGACAATACTCACTTCAGGACCTTAGCTCCGCCCTGCTCTCTCTGGCTGGTTTCCTCATCACCTGAAGGCTGTTGTCCTTGTGGCAGCCATACTTTCTCCAAAGAGGTCTGAATTTAAGATAGGGGTAGGTGTTGGGAACAGGCCCCCAAATCTGGCCATAAACTGGCCCCAAAACTGGCCATAAATAAAATCTCTGCAGCACTGTGACATGTTCTTGATGGCCGTGATGCCCACGCTGAAGGTTGTGGGTTTACCCGGATGATGACAATTAACACCTGGCCCACCCAGGAAGGAAAACTGCTTAAGGCATTCCTAAACCACAAACCATAGCATGAGCTATTGGACATGCTCCTGCTGCAGATAACCAGCCAGAGTTCATCTCTTTGTTTTGGCCCATCCCTTTGTTTCCCATTTTAGTTAATCTATAATCTATAGAAACAATGCTTATCACTGGCTTGCTGTCAATAAATATGTGGGTAAAACTCTGTTCGTGGCTGTCAGCTCTGAAGGCTATCAGCCCCCCGATTTCCCACTCCACAATCTATATTTCTCTATATGTGTCTTTAATTCCTCTAGTGCTGCTGGATTAAGGTCTCCACGACCGAGCTGGTCTCGGCAGGTAGGGAGATGTTCTAAGTTCAACCCTTCGTTTTGCATTCTCCCTCAGCTCTAGAAATAGTAGCACCCGATTTATTCACTTGCTACTTCTGTGCATCTCAGAGTTTTCTTTTAACCTTCAACCACCTAGTTAACAATTCTGTATGTGAAATTTTCCCTCTTCAAATTCCCACTATGTTTTATATATTCAGATTGGACTCTGACTGATACACAAGTATTATGTATAACTAACATCCTCAATGTTCAGCAATAGAAAATCTAAACATGCTGGTATGAACCAAATTGCTTTTATTAGCAGAGACTTGGACTAAAAGCTTATTCTTCCATAGTATTGATTGGTAATAACACAAATATTAAACACTTTTTTTTTGTTTTTTGAGACAGTCTCACTCTGTTGCCCAGGCTGCAGTGCAGTGGTGTGATCTTGGCTCACTGCAACCTCCACCTCTCGGGTTCAAGAGATTCTCCTGCCTCAGTCTCCCGAGTATCTGGGATTACAGGTGTGCACCACCATGCCCAGCTAATTTTTGTACTTTAGTAAAGACATGGTTTTACCATGTTGGCCAGGCTGGTATCAAGCTCCTGGTCTTGAGCGTCCACCCACCTTGGCCTCCCAAAGTGCTGAGATTACAGGTGCCCAGCCCTAAAGTGAACATTTTGCCATCAATGAGGCTAATAAAAATCTAGTATATCCAAGAGGACTTATTCCATTATTAAAGGTGTGTGTTTGTGTGTTTGTGTTTGTATGCATTTGTAGTACTTATTTTTTGAAGATAAACCCCTAAGGTAATTTTTTTGAAACTTTTATATACTGTGCTATACTTTTGTATATAATTCTGCCTCCTTTATCACTACCATCAGGAAAAACAAACGATGTTGAATTATTGCAGTCACTATTATACACATTGTTTTTGTAATTGTCCATTTAATTATGTCACTCTTTACTAGAAATAAAATCCTTAATACTTCACATATAAAAGACAAGCAGCAAGAATTTTAAAATAAATACATGTCTGGTGGATGGAGTTAATTGTAGGACTCAGTACATTATATAGTTGCTTCTATATATGCATTTCCCCAAAGTAAAATCCCTAACTCTTGGTTAGAAGGATTTTAATGTATGGGTATAAGTTGTCTGAAAGAAGATAAATTTTCACAAAATTTTTGCTTTATTTACCACAGTGAAGAGCACCTATTACCTTTGTGCTTAATAGTTTGTCGCACTTGACATAGCACCATAAAAGGAACATCTTGGAGAAAATTCAAATATCGTGAAATTCTCCTTATCATCTCTTACATACGACTCCGTTCTTTTCTGTCTTCAGTTCTAACCCTTG
Organism: Piliocolobus tephrosceles; assembly: GCF_002776525.5. Classification (NCBI taxonomy): domain Eukaryota; kingdom Metazoa; phylum Chordata; class Mammalia; order Primates; family Cercopithecidae; genus Piliocolobus; species Piliocolobus tephrosceles. The sequence goes on along the minus strand of NW_022306328.1, from coordinate 3,793 downwards.
TTTTCTCATTTTACTCCAATTTAAGTCACTCGTTACCTACCTCCTTAATGAATATCCTTGTTACTTTCCTCACTCCTCTGAGTTCAGTGACTAAATAGGAAGATAGTAATGTATAATGGACAAAAGCACTTTTCCACTTTTGTGTTCTGATGTGAGTTTCTATCCTGACCACCTCTTTATTAATATACCATCTTGGTCAGTTCACTTAAATGCTCTAAGTCTTTCTTTAAACAATGATAATATGGTCATTGTGAAATTTAAATCTTATAGTTTTATATTAGTCAGAATTCTGTCAATGTAACCCTCTGTAACAAACAACCCCATACTGTCAACAATCATTTATTTATTGGTCATAGTTCTGCAAGTCTTCTGGGATAGCTCTACTTAAGATATGGTTCAGGTTTAAGTCAGGTCCATGTTTTTCACTATGAAACCTGCAGCTACTCAGGCATAATTAAGCATAATCCTATTATTTTAGATGGCTAAAACCCACGAGGCCCATGCTAAACCAAATTTAGACATATTTAAAGCCTTGTTTATATTACCTTCGCTAATATTGCATTGGCCAAAACAAGTTATGACTATGCCGGTGGAACAATGATGTATACTCCACATATTCTTCAAGGAAGCACCGCCATGAAAAACAGCAAAGTATGTAGATGCATTAAGCCACTGCAGGAAGGAAATGAAGATTTGCAAACTATAGTCCTATGTTCCAAAGCCTTTCCTGTTGTTTATAAGCATTTACTTCCCTCTCACATGCAAACTCCTCATCTCAAACAAGACACATCAAAAGTATCATCCAGTAACTGCATAATCTCAAGACTCAGATTTTCCATGCTTTGCATCATGACTATGTGCAACTTCTCTTTTTTCAAAAACCTGTGAAGAAAAAAGCCAAGTTGTCTTTTTCTCATACTCCAGGCAAAACAACTATAAGATATCTACAAAGATAGTCCCATTTGGAAAGGGGACAAAGTTGTACATAGAAGACTTATTCCTAATAATTCTGAAGATCTCCTGCGAAATGTTAGATCCAGCTACCCAGAGAGTAGGGATATTTCTCCATTAGGCCTCTATTTTGCTCCTTACGAATAGGTCCCAATCCATTTTCCCCCACAATTCTTGGCTCTGCCCTGTAGGGACATTCTTACTATATAAAGTGATCTTCCATTTCACACATATTGCCTTACATTGTCCACTTCCACGACTAATCTTGCCGAAAAACAAGTCATGAGGAAGATGCAAACAAACAAGAAACATAGAGAATATAACACTTCTTATCTTTCCATTTGTCAAAAATAGTTAATATCTGGTGTGGAATTTGCAGAGAAACTGTCATTCATTCACACAGTTGATCAAGTGTAAATTTTTAAGCCACTGGAGAGTAATCTGTCAGTATCTATTATAAAAAGTATGCATCCTTTGAATGTTTACTGGAACACTTTCCACCGGATACACTGTCAAAAAATGTCAGGTTATTTATGTGAAGAGTTTATTGCAGCATTTTTTCAATGAAAACAGTTGCAAAATAATATAAATGTTCATTACTATATCATTGTTTACGTGAAGGATGTTATCTGCATACAACAGAAACGTCTGTAATTATTGAAATGAATTAAGAAAATCAGTATTTGTAGATGTTGAAATATGTCTAAGGTATATTTTTACGTGGAAAAGAAAAAGTCACAAACAATGTATAGTGAATAATTTCTTTTATGTAATAAAAGTACGATCAAACACTGATGTGCTCACACATATTTTTATCCCACTGGAAGAATACAGATGAAAAACGTAACAAGGTTTTGTTTTAGGGAGTGTCACACCTGTGTTTTTCATAAATTTTAAATTCTTAAAGTTTTTACAATGAGCAAATGATCCTTAAAAACAAGAGCGCAAAACTGTAAAATTACTATGCTTATAAAGACTTGTTTACAATTTTTTTAACAAAAACCATTTCATATGTACCAAATAAATATACAAATCCTAAGACTTCCTAGGATGGGATAGAGGATGTGAAACGGAATGTCAAGAAAGCAGGCTTTGGGCTGGATGCCACATATCAGGCGAAGAGATGGTAATGAACATTTCTATTCTGGGCACTTCTATGAGCTGAGGAGTTTAGCACAATAATTGGGAGAATATGTCTGTAAGTCAGTCCATGAGCTGGTTAATGGAAAAACCAAGCACAGTAAAATATTTAAAGAAGTTTATTGTGACCCAGGATGAGAGACCATGACCTGGGGAACAGTCTCAAGAGATTTTGAGAAGGTGTGCCTGAGGCAGTCAGTTTACAGTTCAGTTTTATACATTTTGGGAAACAGAAGTTACAGGCAAAACATAAATCAATACATGTAAGGTATACATTGGTTCAGCCTAAAGAGATGGGAAATCTTGAAGAGATGGTGTGTTTACAAGTCATAGGTGGATTCAAAGATTTTCTACTTGACAATTGATTGAAAGAGTTAAGCTTTATTTAAAGACTTGCAATCAGTAGAAAAAAATGCCTGAAGTAACATAAGGGAGATTGTGAAGACCAGGATTCTTGTTACATAAGTGAAGCCCCCAGGTAGCAGGCTACAGAAAGAATAGATGGTAATTTGGTTTTCTGTTCTTGCGATAGTTTGCTGAGAACGATGGTTTGCAGCTGCATCCATGTCCCTACAAAGGATATGAACTCATCCTTTTTTATGGTTGCATAGTACTCCATGGTGTATATGTGCCACATTTTCTTTTTTTTCTTTATTACTATTATTGTTTTTAATTATGCTTTAAGTTATAGGGTACATGTGCACAATGTGCAGGTTTGTTACATATGTATACTTGTGCCATGTTGGTGTGCTGCACCCATCAACTCGTCAGCACCCATCAACTCATCATTTATATCAGGTACAACTCCCAATGCCATCCCTCCTCGCTCCTCCCTCCCCATAATAGGCCCCGGTGTGTGATGTTCCCCTTCCAGAGCATGTTCTCACTCATAGGTGGGAATTGAACAATGAGATTACTTGGACTCTGGAAGGGGAACATTACACACCAGGGCCTATTATGGGGAGGGAGGAGGGATGGCATTGGGAGTTGTACCTGATGTCAATGACGAGTTGATGGGTGCAGCACACCAACATGGCACAAGTATACATATGTAACAAGCCTGCACGTTGTGCACATGTACCCTAGAACTTAAAGTATGATAAAAAAGAAAAAAAAAAGGGGGGAGCGGAGCAAGATGGCCGAATAGGAACACCTTCAGTCTCCATCTCCCAGAGCGAGCGACACAGAAGACCGGCGATTTCTGCATTTTCAACTGAGGTACTGGGGTCATCTCACTCGGGAGTGCCGGACAATCGGTGCTGGTCAGCTGCTGCAGCCCGACCAGCGAGAGCTGAAGCAGGGCGAGGCATCGCCTCACCTGGGAAGCGCGAGGGGGAAGGGAGTCCCTTTTCCTAGCCAGGGGAACTGAGACACACAACACCTGGAAAATCGGGTAACTCCCACCCCAATACTGCGCTGTAACACCGGCACACCGGAGATTGTATCCCACACCTGGCCGGGAGGGTCCCACGCCCACGGAGCCTCTCTCCTTGCTAACACAGCAGTCTGCGGCAATCTAACCGCAAGGCAGCAGCGAGGCTGGGGGAGGGGCGCCCGCCATCGCTGAGGCTTAAGTAGGTAACTAAAGCCGCTGGGAAGCTGGAACTGGGTGGAGCTCACAGCAGCTCAAGGAAACCTGCCTGTCTCTGTAGACTGCGCCTCTGGGGACAGGGCTCAGCTAAAGGAGTAGAAGCCTGTGAAA
>NW_022306325.1:0-4796 GCF_002776525.5 Piliocolobus tephrosceles | reverse complement strand
CATCTCTCCAAACACTAAAACACACATCAGACAAATGCAAATAGATATACACAAACACAGCTATTTATCAATTTATCTAATTCATCTTTGTATAAGGAAGTGGTCCTCATATGCATTTGGATGACTATTCTTTAAACAGATATTCTAGGATTGGCAGAGGTGTTTGAAAGTCATTGGGATATCTGTGACTTTATTCAAGGGTCAGTGTCCTAGTATGTGCTGTGTCAGATGGAGCCACAGAAAAAGCAGGTATTTGGGATCATCACTACCTGTGGTCTTGATTGGTAAATCAACAAAAAGCTCAGAGAGGCTTCGTCACAGCTACTCAAGAGGCTGAGGTAGGAGGATCCCGTGAGCCTAGCAGGTCAAGGCTGCAGTGAGCTCCGATCTTGCCACTGCATAACAAGACCCTGTCTTTGAAAAAAAAAAAAAAAAAAGGTGGGGGGGAGCGGAGCAAGATGGCCGAATAGGAACAGCTTCAGTCTTCATCTCCCAGCGCGAGTGACACAGAAGACCGGTGATTTTTGCATTTTCAACTGAGGTACTGGGGTCATCTCACTTGGGAGTGCCAGACAATGGGTGCTGGTCAGCTGCTGCAGCCCGACCAGCGAGAGCTGAAGCAGGGCGAGGCATCGCCTCACCTGGGAAGTGCAAGGGGGAAGGGAGTCCCTTTTCCTAGCCAGGGGAACTGAGACACACAACACCTGGAAAATCGGGTAACTCCCACCCCAATACTGTGCTGTAACACCGGCACACCGGAGATTATATCCCACACCTGGCCAGGAGGGTCCCACGCCAACGGAGCCTCCCTCCTTGCTAACACAGCAGTCTGCGGCAATCTAACCGCAAGGCAGCAGCCAGGCTGGGGGAGGGGCGCCCGCCATCCCTGAGGCTTAAGTAGGTAAATAAAGCCGCTGGGAAGCTCGAAGTGGGTGGAGCTCACAGCAGCTCAAGGAAACCTACCTGTCTCTGTAGACTCCGCCTCTGGGGACAGGGCTAAGCTAAAGCAGCAGAGGCCTGTCCAGACTCGAACGACGCTGTCTGACAGCATTGAAGAGAGCACTGGATCTCCCAACACGGAGGTTGAGATCTGAGAAGGGGCAGTCTGCCTGCTCAAGTGGGTCCCTGACACCTGAGTAGCCTAACTGGGAGACATCCCCCACTAGGGGCAGTCTGACACCCCACACCTCACAGGGTGGAGTACAACCCTGAGAGGAAGCTTCCAAAGCAAGAATCACACAGGTGCACTCACTGTTCAGCAATATTTTATCTTCTGCAACCTCTGCTGCTGATACCCAGGCAAACAGGGTCTGGAGTGGACCTCAAGCAATCTCCAACAGACCTATAGCTGAGGGTCCTGACTGTCAGAAGGAAAACTATCAAACAGGAAGGACACCTATATCAAAACCCCATCAGTACGTCACCATCATCAAAGACCAGTGACAGATAAAACCACAAAGATGGGGAAAAAGCAGGGCAGAAAAGCTGGAAATTCAAAAAATAAGAGCGCATCTCCTCCTGCAAAGGAGCACAGCCCATCGCCAGCAACGGATCAAAGCTGGTCAGAGAATGATTTTGATGAGATGAGAGAAGAAGGCTTCAGTCCATCAAACCTCTCAGAGCTAAAGGAGGAATTACGTACCCAGCGCAAAGAAACTAAAAATCTTGAAAAAAAAGTGGAAGAATTGACAGCTAGACTAATTAATGCAGAGAAGGTCATAAACGAAATGACAGAGATGAAAACCATGACACGAGAAATACGTGACAAATGCACAAGCTTCAGTAACCGACTCGATCAACTGGAAGAAAGAGTATCAGCGATGGAGGATCAAATGAATGAAATGAAGCGAGAAGAGAAACCAAAAGAAAAAAGAAGAAAAAGAAATGAACAAAGCCTGCAAGAAGTATGGGATTATGTCAAAAGACCAAATCTACGTCTGATTGGGGTGCCTGAAAGTGAGGGGGAAAATGGAACCAAATTGGAAAACACTCTACAGGATATCATCCAGGAGAACTTCCCCAACCTAGCAGGGCAGGCCAACATTCAAATTCAGGAAATACAGAGAACGCCACAAAGATACTCCTCCAGAAGAGCAACTCCAAGACACATAATTGCCAGATTCACCAAAGTTGAAATGAAGGAAAAAATCTTAAGGGCAGCCAGAGAGAAAGGTCGGGTTACCCACAAAGGGAAGCCCATCAGACTGACAGCAGATCTCTTGGCAGAAACTCTACAAGCCAGAAGAGAGTGGGGGCCAATATTCAACGTTCAGAAAGAAAAGAATTTTCAACCCAGAATTTCATATCCAGCCAAACTAAGCTTCATAAGTGAAGGAGAAATAAAATTCCTTACAGATAAGCAAATGCTTAGAGATTTTGTCACCACCAGGCCTGCCTTATAAGAGACCCTGAAGGAAGCCCTAAACATGGAAAGGAAAAACCGGTACCAGCCATTGCAAAAACATGCCAAAATGTAAAGACCATGGAGGCTAGGAAGAAACTGCATCAACTAATGAGCAAAATAACTAGTTAATATCATAATGGCAGGATCAAGTTCACACATAACAATATTAACCTTAAATGTAAATGGACTAAATGCTCCAATTAAAAGACACAGACTGGCAAACTGGATAAAGAGTCAAGACCCATCAGTCTGCTGTCTTCAGGAGACCCATCTCACATGCAGAGACATACATAGGCTCAAAATAAAAGGATTAAGGAAGATCTACCAAGCAAATGGAGAACAAAAAAAAGCAGGGGTTGCAATCCTAGTCTCTGATAAAACAGACTTTAAACCATCAAAGATCAAAAGAGACAAAGAAGGCCATTACATAATGGTAAAGGGATCAATCCAACAGGAAGAGCTAACTATCCTAAATATATATGCACCTAATACAGGAGCACCCAGATTCATAAAGCAAGTCCTTAGAGACTTACAAAGAGACTTAGACTCCCATACAATAATAATGGGAGACTTCAACACTCCACTGTCAACATTAGACAGATCAACGAGACAGAAAGTTAACAAAGATATCCAGGAATTGAACTCATCTCTGCACCAAGCAGACCTAATAGACATCTATGGAACTCTCCACACCAAGTCAACAGAATATACATTCTTCTCAGCACCACATCACACTTATTCCAAAATTGACCACATAATTGGAAGTAAAGCACTCCTCAGCAAATGTAAAAGAACAGAAATTATAACAAACTGTCTCTCTGACCACAGTGCAATCAAACTAGAACTCAGGACTAAGAAACTCAATCAAAACCGCTCAACTACATGGAAACTGAACAACCTGCTCCTGAATGACTACTGGGTACATAACGAAATGAAAGCAGAAATAAAGATGTTCTTTGAATCCAATGAGAACAAAGATACAACATACCAGAATCTCTGGGACACATTTAAAGCAGTGTGTAGATGGAAATTTATAGCACTAAGTGCCCACAAGAGAGAGCAGGAAAGATCTAAAATTGACACGCTAACATCACAATTAAAAGAACTAGAGAGGCAAGAGCAAACACATTCAAAAGCTAGCAGAAGGCAAGAAATAACTAAGATCAGAGCAGAACTGAAGGAGATAGAGACACAAAAAACCCTCCAAAAATCAATGAATCCAGGAGTTGGTTTTTTGAAAAGATCAACAAAATTGACAGACCGCTAGCAAGGCTAATAAAGAAGAAAAGAGAGAGGAATCAAATAGACGTAATTAAAAAAATGATAAAGGGGATATCACCACCGACCCCACAGAAATACAAACTACCATCAGAGAATACTATAAACACCTCTACGCAAATCAACTAGAAAATCTAGAAGAAATGGATAATTTCCTGGACACGTACACTCTTCCAAGACTAAACCAGGAAAAAGTTGAATCCCTGAATAGACCAATAGCAGCCTCTGAAATTGAGGCAACAATTAATAGCCTACCCACCAGAAAAAGCCCAGGACCAGATGGATTCACAGCTGAATTCTACCAGAGGAACAAGGAGGAGCTGGTACCATTCCTTCTGAAACTATTCCATCAATAGAAAAAGAGGGAATCCTCCCTAACTCATTTTATGAGGCCAGCATCATCCTGATACCAAAGCCTGGCAGAGACACAACAAAAAAAGAGAATTTTAGACCAATCTCCCTGATGAACATCGATGCAAAAATCCTCACTAAAATACTGGCAAACCGGATTCAGCAGCACATCAAAAAGCTTATCCACCATGATCAAGTGGGCTTCATCCCTGGGATGCAAGGCTGGTTCAACATTCGCAAATCAATCAACGTAATCCAGCATATCAACAGAACCATCAATCAATGTAATCCAGCATATCAACAGAACCAAAGACAAGAACCACATGATTATCTCAATAGATGCAGAAAAGGCTTTTGACAAAGTTCAACAGCCCTTCATGCTAAAAACGCTCAACAAATTCGGTATTGATGGAACGTACCTCAAAATAATAAGAGCTATTTATGACAAACCCACAGCTAATATCATACTGAATGGGCAAAAACTGGAAAAGTTCCCTTTGAAAACTGGCACAAGACAGGCATGCCCTCTCCCACCACTCCTATTCAACATAGTGTTGGAAGTTCTGGCTTGGGCAATCAGGCAAGAGAAAGAAATCAAGGGTATTCAGTTAGGAAAAGAAGAAGTCAAATTGTCCCTGTTTGCAGATGACATGATTGTGTATTTAGAAAACCCCATCGTCTCAGCCCAAAATCTTCTTAAGCTGATAAGCAACTTCAGCAAAGTCTCAGGATACAAAATTAATGTGCAAAAATCACAAGCATT
>NW_022306324.1:36656-59906 GCF_002776525.5 Piliocolobus tephrosceles | reverse complement strand
CCCATTGCAGATTCCAAGCAAACTGCCTTAGCAAACTGATAGCTGGATAAAAACGTGTAACTCTGTGAGTTGCACTCACACATAGCAATGCAGTTTCTCAGAATGCTTCTTGCCACTCTCTGTCTGAGGATATATCCTTTTTCACCGTACTCCTCAATGAGTTCCCATATAACACTTTGCAGAATCCAAGACAACAGTCTTAGCAAACTCTGCCAAGAAGCCATGTGTGGAACTCTGTGTGATGAAGACACATATCAGAACGCAGACTCTCAAAAAGCTTCCCTCTAGGTATTATGTGATGATAGTTCCTTTTTCACCACGGGCCACAATTGGCTCCCAAATATCACCTTGCAGATTCTAGGAAAAGAGTGTTAGCAAACTAATTCCTGAGGATAAAGATGTAACTCTGTGAGACGAATTCACAGATCACAAAGAAGTTTCTCAGAAAGCTTCTTTCCCGTTTTTAACTGATGATATTTCCTTTTTCAGCGTCAGCCTGAAAGCCTTGCAAAGTAGAACTTCTCAGTTTCCCCAAAGACAGTGTTAGTTGCCTACTCCATGAAACATAAGTGTAACTCTGTGAGATGAATTCACACATCAGAGAGAAGTTTCTAAGAAAGCTTCTTTGCAGTTTTCCTTTTAGGACACTTGCTTTGTCACCGTAAGCTTCATTACGCTAAGAAGAATCCCATTGCAGATTCCAAGCAAACTGCCTTAGCAACCTGATAGCTGGAGAGAAACGTGTAACTCTGTGAGGTGCACTCACACATAGCAATGCAGTTTCTCAGAATGCTTCTTGCCACTCTCTGTTTGAGGATATATCCTTTTTCACCATAGCCCTCAATGAGTTCCCAAGTATCACTTTGCAGTATCCAAGACAACAGTCTTAGCAAACCCTGCCAAGAAGCAATGTGTGGAACTCTGTGTGATGAAGTCACATATCAGAACGCAGTCTCTCAAAAAGCTTCCCTCTAGGTATTATGTGATGATATTTCCTTTTTCACCACGGGCCCCAGTTGGCTCCCAAATATCACCTTGCAGATTCTAGGAAAAGAGTGTTAGCAAACTGCTTCCTGAGGACAAAGATGTAACTCTGTGAGACGAATTCACAGATCACAAAGAAGTTTATCAGAAAGCTTATTTCCCGTATTTAAATGATGATATTTCCTTTATATGCTCAGACCAAAACTGGAAGGAAGCCTTCTGACAAACTGCATTGCCATATATCAATGCAACTCACACAGTTACGCTCTTCTGCTCAGTCCACAGTTTAAAAACACATTTTTTTTTTTTGTCTTCTGAAACTGGATACATCTTAGCGCAATGAAGCTTTCGGTGTCAAAAGACATATCCTCATTTAAAATCTAGAAATGAGCTTCCTTAGATTCTTCTCTGTGATGTTTGAATTCATCTTACAGAGTTACAGTTACATTTCAAGGAGCAGTAGTCGGTTACCACTGTGTTGGAGGAAACTGAGATGGGCTCGTTTGGTTCGCTTTGAGGCCTACGCTGTTAAGCGAAATATCCTCCATTAAAAACCTGAAAGAAGCTTTGTGAGAAACTTCTCTGTGATATGTGAATTCATCTCACAGAGTTACAACTTAGTCTTCATGCATCAGTTTACTGACAGTGTTTTCGTGGAATTTGGAAAGTGATATTTGGGAACGTATTGAGGCCTATGATGAGAAAGAAAATATCCTCAGAGAATAGCTAGAAAGAAGCTTTCTGAGAGATTGTTTTCTGATCTATAACTTCATCTCACAGAGTTACATTACTATTTCCTGCAGCCGTTTGGTAGCACTGTCTTTGTGGATTCTGAGCACTGATATTTCCGATAGGTTTGAAGAGTCTAAGGGCACAGGAAATATCTTCCGAGAAAAACTTGAATGAAGCTTTCTGAGAAACTGCTTTGTGAAGCGTGAATTCATTTCACAGTGTTACACCACTCTTTCATGGAGGAGTTTGCTAGCACTGATTTTCTGGAATCTCTGACGTGACATCCTGGATATCGTGGTATCACATGCTGAACAATGAGATATCCTCAGACAAATGTGCAGAGAAGCCTTCTCAGAAACTTCTTGGTTGTTTGTGAATTCTGCTCACAGAGTTTCCTCATGGTTTTCATTGAGAAGCTTGCTAAGAGCCTTTTCGTAGAATCTGCAAAAGGACACACGGTGGCGCTCCGCGACAACAAATAAACTCAGCTCCCAAAGAAAGACGCTTTCTGAGAAACAGTTTGTGCTGTGTGAATTCAACTCACTGTGTTCCAGTTGTATTAGTGTGGAGCCATTTCCTACCCCGTTTTGGTGGAATCTGAGAACTGATATTTCAGATCCCTTTGAAGACTATAGATCCAAAGGAAATCTCCGCTGATACAAATGAGAAAGAAGGTTTCTGAGAAACTTCTTTGTGACCTGTGAATTCATCTGACAGAGTTCCACCTTTCTCCTCATGAAGCCGTTTGCTAAGACACTTCTCGTGGAATTTGCAAAGTGATATTGGGAGCCCAGTGAGGGCTATGCTGAAAAAGGAAATATCCTCAGAGAAAAACTGGAAAGAAGCGTTCTGAGAAACTGCATTGTGACAGGTGAATGCAACTCACAAAGTTACCCTTTCCTTTTCATGGATCTGTCGGCTAACCCTGGTTTCTTGAAATCTGCATTGGGATATTTCGTAGCGCAATGAAGCTTACGGTGACAAAGGAGATATCGTCAGAGGAAACCTAGAGAGTAGCTTTCGGAGAAACTTCTCTGTGATAAGTGAATTCATCTCACAGAGTTACAACGTAGTCTTCATGAAGCAGTTTGCTGACAGTGTTTTCGTTGAATCTGGAAAGTGATATTTGGGGGCGCATTGAGGCCTATGGTGAAAAAGGAAATATCCTCACATAATAGCTAGAAAGAAGCTTTCTGAGAGATTGCTTTCTGATGTGTGAATTCATCCTACAGAGTTTCACATTTCCCTTCTGCTAGCAGTTTGCTACCAGTCTTTTCGGGGATTCTCGAAAGTGATATTTGGAAGCTCATTGTGGCCAATGGTGAAAAGGGAAATATGCTCAGACGAAAACTGGAAGGAAGCCTTCTGAGAAACTGCATTGCCATGTGTGAATGCAACTCACAGAGTTACACTTATCTCTACAGTCATCAATTTGCCAACACAGTTTGCTTGTAATCTGAAACGGGATACGTCTTAGCGCAATGAAGCTTACGGTGTCAAAAGAAATATCCTCATATAAATTCTAGAAAGAAGCTTTCTGAGAAAGTTCTCTGTGATGTGTGAATTCATCTCACAGAGTTACAGTGACATTTCAAGGAGCAGTCAGTTACCACTGTCTTTGAAGAAACTGAGAAGGGCTAGTTTGGGTCGCACTGAGGTCTACACTGGTAAAGGAAATATCCTCCATTTAAAATTTGAAAGAAGGTTGGTGAGACACTTCTTTGTGATATGTGACTTCACCGCACAGAGTTACAACTTACTCTTCATGCAGCTGTTTGCTGACAGTGTTTTCGTGGAATCTGGAAAGTGATATTTGGGAGCACATTGAGGCCTATCCTCACATAATAGCTATATAAAATATAGAAATGAGCTTTCCTAGAATCTTCTCTGTGATGTGTGATTTCATCTCACAGAGTTACAGATACATTTCAAGGATCAGTCGGTTAGCACTGTCTTTGAGGAAACTGAGAAGGGCTCATTTGGGTCGCTTTGAGGCCTACGCTGTTAAGCGAAATATCCTCCATTAAAAACCTGAAAGAAGCTTTGTGAGAAACTTCTCTGTGATATGTGAATTCATCTCACAAAGTTACAACTTAGTCTTCATGCAGCAGTTTGCTGACAGTGTTTTCGTGGAATCTAGAAAGTGATATTTGGGAACGCATTGAGGCCTATGGTGAAAAAGGCAATATCCTCAGAGAATAGCTAGAAAGAAGCTTTCTGAGAGATTGTTTTCTGATCTATAACTTCATCTCACAGAGTTACATTACTATTTCCTGCAACCATTTGCTAGCACTGTCTTTGTGGATTCTGAGCACTGATATTTCCGATAGGTTTGAAGAGTCTAAGGACACCGGAAATATCTTCCGAGAAAAACTTGAATGAAGCTTTCTGAGAAACTGCTTTGTGATGCGTGAATTCATTTCACAGTGTTACACCACTCTTTCATGGGGGAGTTTGCTAGCACTGATTTTCTGGAATCTGTGACGTGACATCCTGGATATCGTGGAATCCCATGCTGAATAATGAGATCTCCTCAGACAAATGTGCAGAGAAGCCTTCTCTGAAACTTGTTGGTTGTGGGTGAATTCTGCTCACAGAGTTTCCTCATGGTTTTCATTGAGAAGCTTGCTAAGAGCGTTGTCGCAGAATCTGCAAAAGGACACACGGTGGCGCTCCGAGACTACAAATAAACTCAGCTCCCAAAGAAAGACGCTTTCTGAGAAACAGCTTTGTGCTGTGTGAATTCAACTCACTGTGTTCCAGTTGTATTAGTGTGGAGCCGTTTCCTACCCCGTTTTGGTGGAATCTGAGAACTGATATTTCAGATCCCTTTGAAGACTATAGGGCCAAAGGAAATCTCCGCTGATACAAATGAGAAAGAAGGTTTCTGAGAAACTTCTTTGTGACCTGTGAATTCATCTCACAGAGTTCCACATTTCTCCTTATGGAGCCGTTTGCTAAGACAGTTCTCGTGGAGTTTGCAAAGTGATATTTGGAGCCCAGTGAGGGCTATGCTGAAAAAGGAAATATCCTCAGAGAAAAACTGGAAAGAAGCGTTCTGAGAAACTGCATTGTGACAGGTGAATGCAACTCACAGAGTTGCCCTTTCCTTTTCATGCATCCCTTGGCTAACCCTGGTTTCTTGAAATCTGCATTGGGATATTTCATAGCGCAATGAAGCTTACAGTGAGAAAGGAGATATCGTCAGAGAAAAACTAGACAGTAGCTTTCGGAGAAACTTCTCTGTGATAAGTGAATTCATCTCACAGAGTTACAACGTAGTGTTCATGAAGCAGTTTGCTGGCAGTGTTTTCGTGGAATCTGGAAAGTGATATTTGGGGGCGCATTGAGGCCTATGGTGACAAAGGAAATATCCTCAGAGAATAGCTAGGAAGAAGCATTCTGAGAGATTGCTTTCTGATGTGTGAATTCATCCTACAGAGTTTCACCTTTCCCTTCTGCTACCAGTTTGTTACCACTCTTTCTGTGGATTCTGGAAAGTGATATTTGGAAGCTCATTGTGGCCAATGGTGAAAAGGGAAATATGCTCAGACGAAAACTGGAAGGAAGCCTTCTGAGAAACTGCATTGCCATGTGTGAATGCAACTCACAGAGTTACACTTCTCTCTTCAGTCATCAGTTTGCCAACACAGTTTTCTTGTGTTCTGAAACGGGATACATCTTAGCGCAATGAAGCTTACGGTGTCAAAAGAAATATCCTCATATAAAATCTAGAAATGGCTTTCCTAGAATCTTCTCTGTGATGTGTGAATTCATCTCACAGAGTTGCAGTTACATTTCAAGGAGCAGTCGGTTACCCCTGTCTTTGAGGAAACTGAGAAGGGCTCGTTTGGGTCGCTTTGAGGCCTACCCTGATAAGGGAAATATCCTCCATTAAAAACCTGAAAGAAGCTTTGTGAGAAACTTCTCTGTGATATGTGAATTCATCTCACAGAGTTACAACTTAGTCTTCATGCAGCAGTTTGCTGACAGTGTTTTCGTGGAATCTGGAAAGTGATATTTGGGAACGCATTGAGGTCTATGGTGAAAAGGGAAATATCCTCAGAGAATAGCTAGAAAGAAGCTTTCTGAGAGATTGCTTTCTGGTCTGTAACTTCATCTCACAGAGTTACATTACTATTTCCTGCAACCATTTGCTAGCACTGTCTTTGTGGATTCTGAGCACTGATATTTCCGATAGGTTTGAAGAGTCTAAGGACACCGGAAATATCTTCCGAGAAAAACTTGAATGAAGCTTTCTGAGAAACTGCTTTGTGATGCGTGAATTCATTTCACAGTGTTACACCACTCTTTCATGGAGGAGTTTGCTAGCACTGATTTTCTGGAATCTCTGATGTGACATCCTGGATATCGTGGAATCCCATGCTGAATAATGAGATCTCCTCCGACAAATCTGCAGAGAAGCCTTCTCAGAAACTTCTTGGTTGTCTGTGAATTCTGCTCACAGAGTTTCCTCGTGGTTTTCATTGAGAAGCTTGCTAAGAGCCTTGTCGCAGAATCTTCAAAAGACACACGGTGGCGCTCCGAGACCAGAAATAAACTCAGCTCTCAAAGAAAGACGCTTTCTGAGAAACAGCTTTGTGCTGTGTGAATTCAACTCACTGTGTTCCAGTTCTATTAGTGTGGAGGCGTTTCCTACCCCGTTTTGGTGGAATCTGAGAACTGATATTTCAGATCCCTTTGAAGACTATAGGGCCAAAGGAAATCTCCGCTGATACAAATGAGAAAGAAGGTTTCTGAGAAACTTCTTTGTCACCTGTGACTTCATCTGACAGAGTTCCACCTTTCTCCTCATGAAGCCGTTTTCTAAGACAGTTCTCGTGGAGTTTGCAAAGTGATATTGGGAGCCCAGTGAGGGCTATGCTGAAAAAGGAAATATCCTCAGAGAAAAAAGGGAAAGAAGCATTCTGAGAAACTGCATTGTGACAGGTGAATGCAACTCACAGAGTTACCCTTTCCTTTTCATGGATCCGTTGGCCTACCCTGTTTTCTTGAAATCTGCATTGGGATATTTCGTAGTGCAATGAAGCTTACGGTGACAAAGGAGATATTGTCAGAGAAAACCTAGACAGTAGCTTTCTGAGAAACTTCTCTGTGATAAGTGAATTCATCTCACAGAGTTACAACGTAGTCTTCATGAAGCAGTTTGCTGGCAGTGTTTTCGTGGAATCGGGAAATTGATATTTGGGAGCGCATCGAGGCCTATGGTGAAAAAGGAAATATCTTCAGAGAATAGCTAGAAAGAAGCTTTCTGAGAGATTGCTTTCTGATGTGTGAATTCATCCTACAGATTTTCACCTTTCCCTTCTGCTAGCAGTTTGCTACCACTCTCTCGTGGATTCTGGAAAGTGATATTTGGAAGCTCATTGTGGCCATTGATGAAAAGGGAAATATGCTGAGACAAAACATGGAAGGAAACCTTCTGAGAGACTGCATTGCCATGTGAGAATTCAACTCACAGAGTTACACTTATCTCTGAAGTCATCAATTTGCCAGCACAGCTTGCTTGTAATCTCATTCGGGATACATCTTAGCGCAATGAAGCTTACGGTGTCAAAAGAAATATCCTCATATAAATTCTAGAAAGATTCTTTCTGAGAAAGTTCTCTGTGATGTGTGAATTCATCTCACAGAGTTACAGTGACATTTCAAGGAGCAGTCGGTTACCACTCTCTTTGAAGAAACTGAGAAGGGCTAGTTGGGTCGCATTGAGGCCTACACTGGTAAAGGAAATATTCTCAATTTAAAACGTGAAAGAAGCTTGGTGAGACACTTCTTTGTGATATGTGACTTCACCTCACAGAGTTACAACTTACTCTTCATGCAGCAGTTTGCTGACTGTGTTTTCGTGGAATCTGGAAAGTGATATTTGGTAGTGCATTGAAGCGTATGGTGAAAAGGAAATATCCTCACATAATAGCTAGAAAGAAGCTTTTTGAGAGATTGCTTTCCAATGTGTGCATTCATCCTTCAGAGTTTCACCTTTCCCTTCTGGTTGCAGTTTGGTAACACTCTTTTCTTGGATTCTGGAAAGTGATATTTTGGAGCGCATTGAGGCCTAGAGAGACAATGCAAATGTCCTCACATAATAGCTAGAAAGAAGGTTTCTGAGAGATTGCTTTCTGATGTGTGAATTCATCCTATAGAGTTTCACCTTTCCCTTCTGCTAGTAGTTTGCTACCACTCTTTTCTTGGATTCTGGAAAGTGATACTTGGGAGCTCATCGCAGCCTATGGTGAAAAGGGAAATATGCTCAGACCAAAACTGGAAGGAAGCCTTCTGAGAAACTGCATTGCCATGTATCAATGCAACTCACAGAGTTACACTTATCTCTTCAGTCATCAGTTTGCCAACACAGTTTTCTTGTATTCTGAAACGGGATATATCTTAGCGCAATGAAGCTTACGGTGTAAAAAGAAATATCCTCATATAAAATCTAGAAAGAAGCTTTCTTTGAAACTTCTCTGTGATGTGTGAATTCTTCTCACAGAGTTACGGTTACATTTCAAGGAGCAGTCGGTTACCACTGTCTTTGAAGAAAGTGAGAAGGGCTAGTTTGGGTCGCATTGAGGCCTACACTGGTAAAGGAAATATCCTCCATTTAAAACATGAAAGAAGCTTTGTGAGACACTGCTTTGTGATACGTAACTTCATCTCACAGAGTTATAACTTACTCTTCATGCAGCAGTTTGCTGACAGTGTTTTCGTGGAATCTGGAAAGTGATATTTGGGAGCGCATTGAGGCCTATGGGGAAAAGGAAATATCCTCACATAATAGCTAAGAAAGAAGCTTTTTGAGAGATTGCTTTCTGATGTGTGAATTCATCCTACAGAGTTTCAGCTTTCCCTTCTGGTGGCTGTTTGCTAACACTCTTTTCTTGGATTCTGGAAAGTGATATTTGGGAGCGCATTGAGGCCTATGGTGACAAAGCAAATATCCTCACATAATAGCTAGAAATAAGCGTTCTGAGAGATTGCTTTCTGATGTGTGAATTAATCATACAGAGTTTCACCTTTCCCTTCTGCTAGCAGTTTGCTTCCACTCTTTTCTTGGATTCTGGAAAGTGATACTTGGGAGCTCATCGTAGCCTATGGTGAAAGGGAAATAGGCTCAGACCAAAACTGTAAGGAAGCCTTCTGAGAAACTGCATTGGCATGTATCAATGCAACTCACAGAGTGACACTTATCTCTTCAGTCATCAGTTTGCCAACACAGTTTTCTTGTATTCTGAAACGGGATACATCTTAGCACAATGAAGCTTACGGTATCAAAAGAAATATCCTCATATAAAATCTAGAAATGAGCTTTCTTAGAATCTTCTCTGTGATGTGTGAATTCATCTCACAGAGTTAAAGTTACATTTCAAGGAGTAGTCGGTTACCACTGTCTTTGAAGAAACTGAGAAGGGCTCGTTTGGATCGCATTGAGGCCTATGCTGATAAGGGAAATATCCTCCATTAAAAACCTGAGAGAAGCTTTGTGAGAAACTTCTCTGTGATATGTGAATTCATCTCACAGAGTTACACTTTCGTTTCAAAAAGCAGTGTATTACTACCGCCTTGGGAAATCTGAGAAGGGATACTTTGGATTGCAATGAGGCCTATCCTGATACAGGAAATATCCTCAATTAAAAACGTGAAAGAAACTTTCTCAGAAACTTCTTAGTGATATATAAATTCATCTCACAGAGTTACAACTCAGTTTTCATGAAGCAGTTTGCTAACACCACTTTCGGGGAATCTGCAAAGCAATATTTGGGAGCGCATTAGGGCTATGGTTAAATAGGAAATATCGTCAGATAAAAACTGGAAAGAAGCATTCTGAGAAACTACATTATGGCATGTGAATGCAAATCACAGAGTTACACTTTTCTTTGCATTGATCAGTCTTCTAACACTGTTTTCTTGAAATCTGCAATGGGATATTTCTAAGTGCAATGCAGCTTAAGGTGACAAAGGAAAAATTCTCTAATAAAAACTAGAAAGAAGCTTTCTGAGAAACTGCCATATTATGTGAGAATTTACCTCACAGAGTTACACTTTCGTTCAAGGAACAGTCTATTACCAGTGTCTTTGGGGAATCTGAGTACTGATAACTTGTATCGCATTGAACTGTATCCTGATAAAGGAAATATCCTCAATTAAAAACCTGAAGGAAGCGTTCTGAGAAACTGCTTTTTGACATGTGAATTTATCTCACAGTGTTACAACTCAGTCTTCATGACGCAGTTTGCTAACACTACTTTCGGGGAATCAGCATAGTGATATTTGCTAGAGCATTGAAGGCTATTTATAAAAAGGAAATATCGTCAGATAAAAACTGGAAAGAAGCGTTCTGAGAAACTGCAATGTGACAAGTGAATGCAACTCATAGAGTTACAATTTTCTTTGCATTGATCAGTTTGCTAACACTGTTTTCTTGAAATCTGCAATGGGATATTAGTGTGATGAAGATTACGGTGACAAAGGAAATACCCTCAGATAAATTTAGAAAGAAGCTTTCTGAGAAACTGCTTTATGATGTGTGAATTCAACTCACGGGATTACACTTTCGTTTCATGGACAAGTCTATTACCATTGTCTAAGGGGAATCTGAGAAGGGATTCTTTGGTTCGCATTGAGGCCTATCCTGATAAAGGAAATATCCTCAATTAAAAATGTGAAGGAAGCTTTCTGAAAAACTTCTATGTGATATGTTAATCCATCGCACAGAGTTACAACTCAGTCTTCATGAAGCAGTTTGCTAACAATACTTTCAGGGAATCTGCAAAGTGATATTTGGGAGTGCATTGACAGCTATGGTGAAAAAGGAAATACAGTAAGATAAAAACTGGAAAGAAGCATTCTGAGAAACGGTATTGTGACATGTGAGTGCAACTCACAGTGTTACACTTTCCTTTTCATTGATCAGTTGCCTAACACTGTTTTCTTTAAATCTGAAATGGTATATTTCTTAGTGCTATGAAACTTACGGTGACAGGAGGATATATCCTGATATAAAAACTAGAAAGAAGTTCTCTGAGAAACTGTTTTGTGATGTGTGAATTCATTACACAGAGTTACACTTTTGTTTCATGGAGTAGTCTATTATTTCTCTTTGGGTAATCTGAGAAGGGATACTTTGGATCGCATTGAGGCCTATCCTGATGAAGGAAATAGCCTCAATTAAAAACGATAAAGAAACTTCCTGAGAAACTTCTTTGTGATATGTGAATTCATCTCACAGAGTTACAACTCAGTCTTCATGAAGCAGTTTGCTAACACTACTTTCGGGGAATTGGCAAAGCGATAACTGGGAGCACATTGAGGGCAATGATGAAAAAGGAAATATAGTCAGATTAAAACTGGAAAGAAGCATTCAGAGAAATTGCATTCTGACATGTGAATGCAACTCACAGAGTTACACTTTTGATTTCATTGATCAGTTTGCTAGTACTGTTCTCCTGATAACTGCAACGTGATATTTCTTAGTGCAATGAAGCATATGGTGACAAATTAAATATCATCAGATAAAAACTAGGAAGAAGCTTTCTGAGATACTGCTTTGTGATGTGTGAATTCATCTCACAGAGTTACACTTTCGTTTCATGGAGTAGTCTATTACCTTTCTTTTGGGAATCTGAGAAGGGATACTTTGGATTGCGTTGAGACCTATCCTGATAAAGGTGATAATCTTCAATAAAAAACGTGAAAAAATCTTTCTGAGAAACTTCTTTATGATATGTGAATTTATCTCACAGAGTCACAATTCAGTCTTCATGAAGCAGTTTGCTAACACTACCTTCAGGGAATCTGCAAAGTGATATTTGTGAGCACATTGTGGGATATGGTGAAAAAGGAAATATCGTCAGATAAAAACTGGAAAGAATCGTTCTGAGAAACTGCAGTGTCACATATGAATGCAACTCACAGAGTTACACGTTTCTTTTCATAGATCAGTTTGCTAACACTGTTTTCTTGAAATCTGCAATGGGTTATTTCTCAGTGCAATGAAGCTTATTTTGACAAAGGAATTATCTTCAAATAAAAAGTAGAAAGAAGTTTTCTAATAAACTGCTTTGTGATGTGTGAATTCATCTCACAGAGTAACAGTTTCGTTTCATATAGGAGTCTATTACCACTGTCTTTGGGGAATCAGAGAAGTGATACTTTGGATCGCATTGAGGCCTATCCTGATAAAGGAAATATCCTCACTTGAAAACGTGACAGAAGCTTTCTCAGAAACTTCTTTGTGATACGCGAATTCATCTCACAGAGTTACAACTCATTCTTCATGAGGCAGTTTGCTAACACTATATTTGAGGAATCTGCAAAGCGATATTTGGGAGCGCATTGAGGGCTATGGTGAAAAAGGAAATATCGTCAGATAAAAACTGAAAAGAAACGTTCTGAGAAACTACATTGTGGTTTGCGATAGCAACTCACTTTTCTTTTCATTGATCAGTTTGCTAACACTGTTTTCTTGAAATCTGCAACAGGATAATGCTTAGTGCAATGAAGATTACGGTGAAAAAGGAAATAGCCTGAGATAAAAACTAGAAAAAAGCTTTCTAAGAAACTGCTTTGTGATGTAAATATCCTCAATCAGAAACGTAAATGAAGCTTTTTGAGAAATTTCTTTGTGATATGTGAACTCATCTCACAGAGTTACAACTCAGTCTTCATGAAGCAGTATGCTAACACTACTTATGGGGAATCTGCAATGCAATATTTAGGAGCGCATTAAAGGCTGTGGTGAAAAAGGAAATATCGTCAGATAAAAACTGGAAAGAAGCATTCTAAGAAACTGCGTTGTGACATCTGAATGCAACTCACACAGTTACACTTTTCTTTTCGTAGATAAGTTTACTAACACTGTTTTATTGAAATCTGCAATGGGATATTTGTTAGTGCAATGAAGCTTACTGTGACAAAGGAAATATCCTCAGATAAAAACTAGAAAGAAGCTTTCTGAGAAACAGCTTTCTGATGTGTGAATTCATCTCACAGAGTTACACTTTCGTTTCATAAAGCAGTCTATTACCTCTGTCTTCGGAGAATCTGTGAAGGGAAACATTGGATCACAATGAGGCCTTTCTTGATAAAGGAAATATCCTCAATTTAAAAACGTGAAAGAAGCTTTCTGAGCTTTCTGAGCTTGTGATATGTGATATGTGAGCTTGTGATATGTGAAGTCATCTCACATAGTTACAACTCAGTCTTCATGAAGCAGTTTGCTAACACTACCTTCGGAGAATCTGCAAAGCGATCTTTGGGAGTGCATTGAAGGCTATACTGAAAAAGGAAATATCATCAGATAAAAAATGAAAAGAAGCGTTCTGAGAAACTGCATTGTGATATACGAATGCAGCTCACAGTGTTACACTTTTCTTTTCGATTGATCATTTTGTTAACACTCTTCCGTTGAAATCTCCAACGGGATCATTCTTTGTGCAATGCAGCTTATGGTAACAAAGGAAATATCCTCAGATGAAAACTAGAAAGAAGCTTTCTGAGAAAATGCTTTGTGATGTGTAAATTCATCTCACAGAGTTACACTTTCGTTTCATGGAGCAGTCTATTACAACTATCTTTTGGGAATCTGAGAAGGGATACTTTGGATCGCATTGAGGCCTATCCTGATAAAGGAAATATCCTCACTTGAAAACGTGACAGAAGCTTTCTGAGAAACTCCTTTGTGATGTGTGAATTCATCTCACAGAGTTGCAACTCAGTCTTCATGAAGCAGTTTGCTAACAATATTTTCGGGGAATCTGCAAAGCGATATTTGGGAGTACATTGAGGGGTATGGTGAAAAAGGAAATATCGTCAGATAAAAACTGGAAAGAAGCGTCCTGACAAACTGCATTGTGACATGTGAATGCAACTCACAGAGTTACATTTTTCTTTTCATTGTTCAGTTTGTTAACACTGTTTTCTTGAAATCTGTAACGGGATATTTCTTAGTGCAATGAAGTTTACTCTGTCAAAGGAAATATCTTCAGATAAAAACTGGATAGAAGCATTCTGAGAAACTGCATTGTGACATGTGAATGCAACTCACAGAGTTACACTTTTGTTTTCATTGATCAGTTTGTTATCACTGTTTTCTTGAATGTGCAACGGGATATTTCTTAGTGCAATGAAGCTTTTGGTCACAAAGGAAGTATCCTCAGATAAAAACTAGAAAGAAGCTTTCTGAGAAACTGCTTTGTGCTGTGTGAATTCATCTCACGGAATTACAGTTTCTTTTCAGTGAGCAGTCTATTACCACTGTCTTTGTGGAATCTGAGAAGGGATACTTTGGATCTCATTGAGGCCTACCCTGATAAAGGAAATATCCTCAAATAAAAACGTGAAGGAAGCGTTCTGAGAAACTCCTTTGTGATATGTGAATTCATCTCACAGAGTTGCAACTCAGTCTCCATGAAGCAGTTTGCTAACAATATTTTCGGGGAATCTGCAAAGCGATGTTTGGGTGTGCATTGAGGCCTATGGTGAAAAGGGAATACGTCAGATAAAAACTGGAAAGAAGCGTTCTGAGAAACTGCATTGTGACATGTGAATGCACCTCACAGAGTTACAATTTTCTTTTCGTTGATTAGTTTGCTAACACTGTTTTCTTGAAATCTGCAATGGGATATTTCTTAGTGATATGAAGCTGACGGTGACAAAGGAAGTATTCTCAGATGAAAACTAGAAAGAAGCTTTCTGAGAAACTGCTTTGTGCTGTGTGAATTCATCTCACGGAGTTACAGTTTCTTTTCAGTGAGCAGTCTATTACCACTGTCTTTGTGGAATATGAGAAGGGATACTTTGGATCGCATTGAGGCCTACCCAGATAAAGGAAATATCCTCAAATAAAAACGTGAAGGAAGCTTTCTGAGAAACTCCTTTGTGATGTGTGAATTCATCTCACAGAGTTGCAACTCAGTCTTCATGAAGCAGTTTGCTAACAATATTTTCGGGGAATCTGCAAAGCGATATTTGGTAGTGCATTGAGGGTTATGGTGAAAAAGGAAATATCGTCTAGATAAAAACTGTAAAGAAGCGTTCTGAGAAACTGTCTTGTGACATGTGAATAAAACTCACAGAGTTACGCTTTTCATTGATCAGTTTGCTAAGACTGTTTTCTTGAAACCTGCAATGGGATCTTTCTTAGTGCAATGAAGCTTACGATGACAAAGGAAATATCCTCGGATAAAAAGTAGAAATATGCTTTCTGAGAAACTGCTTTGTGATGTGTGAATTCATCTGAGAGAGTTCCACTTTTGTTTCATGGAGCAGTCTATTATAACTATCTTTGGGAAATCCAAGAAGGGGCACTTTGAATTGCATTGAAGTCTATCCTGATAACGGAAATAACCTCAACTAAAAACGTGAAACAAGCTTTCTGAGAAACCTCTTTGTGATACGTGAATTCATCTCACAGAGTTACAACTCAGTCTTCATGAAGCAGTTTCCTAACACTACTTTCGGGGAATCTGCAAAGCGATATTTGGGAGCGCATTGAGGGCTATGGTGAAAATGGGAAGCTCGTCAGGAAAAAACTGGATAGAAGCATTCTGAGAAACTGCATTGTGACAAGTGAATGCATCTCACAGAGTTACACTTCTCTTTTCATTGGTCAATTTGGTAACACTGTTTTCTTGAAATCTGCAATGGGATATTTCCCAGTGCAATGAAGTTTATGGTGACAAAGCAAATATCCTCAGATAAAAACTAGAAAGAAGCTTTCTGAGAGACTGCTTTGTGATGTGTGAATTCATCTCACAGAGATACACTTTCGTTTCATGAAGCAGTCTATTACAACTATCTTTGAGGAATCTGAGAAGGGATACAATTGTTCGCATTGAGGCCAATCCTTGTAAAGGAAATACCCTCAATTAAAAACGGGAAAGAAGCTTTATGTAAACTTCTATGTGATGTGTGAATTCATCTCACAAAGTTACATCTCGGTCTTCATGAAGCAGTTTGCTAACACTACTTTCTGGCAATCTGCAAAGCGATATTTGGGAGTGCATTGAGGATTACGGTGAAAAAGGAAATATCGTCAGATAAAAACTGGATACAAGCGTTCTGAGAAACTGCATTCTGACATGTGAATGCAACTGACAGAGTTACACTTTTGTTTTCATTGATCAGTTTGTTATCACTGTTTTCTTGAAATCTGTAACGGGATATTTCTTAGTGCAATGAAGCTTACGGTGACAAAGGAAATATCCTGGGAAAAAAATAGAAAGAAGCTTTCTGAGAAATGGCTTTGTGATGTGTGAATTTATCTCACAGAGTAGCAGTTTCTTTTCAGTGAGCAGTCTTTTACCACTGCCTTTGTGGAATCCAGAAGGGATACTTTGGATCGCATTGAGGCCTATCCTAATAAAGGAACTATCCTGAATTAAAAATGTGAAGAAAGCTTTCTGAAAAATTCCTTCATGATATGTGAATTCATCGCACAGTTTTACAACTCAGTCTTCATGAAGCAGTTTGCTAACAATATTTTTGGGTATCTGCAAAGCGATATTTGGGAGTGCATTGAGGGTTATGGTAAAAAAGCGGTTATAGTCAGATAAAAACTGGAAAGAAGCGTTCAGAGAAACTGCATTGTGACATGTGAAAAAAACTCACAGAGTTATACTTTTCTTTTCATTGATCAGTTTGCTAAGAGTGTATTCTTGAAATCTGCAATTGGATATTTCTTAGTGCATTGAAGCTTACAGTGAGAAAGGAAATGTCCTCAGATAAAAACTAGAAAGAAGCTTTCTGAGAAACTGCTTTGTGTAATGTAAATTCATTTCACATAGTTACACTTTCGTATCATGGAGCAGTCTATTACAACTATCTTTGGGGAATCTGATAATGGATACTTTGAATTACATTGAGGTCAATCCTGATAAAGGAAATATTCTCAACTAAAAACATGAAAGAAGCTTTCTGAGAAACTTCTTTGTGATATGTGAATTCATCTCACAGAGTTACAACTCAGTCTTCATGAAGCAGTTTGCTAACTTTACTTTCTGGGAATCTGCAAAGCTATATTTGGGAGCGCATTGAGGGCTATGGTGAAAAAGGAAATACCGTCAGATAAAAACTGGAAAAAAGCGTTCTGAGACACTGCAGTGTCACATATGAATGCAACTCATAGAGTTACACTTTTCTTTTCATTGATTAGTTTGCTAACACTGTTTTCTTGTAATCTTCAACTTCATAATTCTTAGAGCAATGAAGCATACAGTGACAAAGAAAATATCCTCAGATAAAACTAGAAAAAAGCTTTCTGAGAAAACACTTTGTGATGTGTGAATTCATCTCACGGAGTTACACTTTCCTATCATGGAGCAGTCTATTACAACTATCTTTGGGAAATCTGAGAAGGGATACTTTGGATCACATTGAGGCCTAACCTGATAAAGAAAATATCCTCAACTAAAACGTGAAAGAAACCTCCTGAGAAACTTCTTTGTGTTATATGAATTCTTCTCACAGAGTTACAACTCAGTCTTCATGAAGCAGTTTCCTAACACTACTTTCTGGGAATCTGCAAAGCGATATTTAGGGGCGCATTGAGGGTTACGGTGAAAAAGGAAATATCGTCAGATAAAAATTGGAAAGAAGTGTTCTGAGAATCTGCATTGTGACATGTGAATGCAACTCACAGGGTTATACTTTTGTTTTCATTGATCAGTTTGTTAACATTGTTTTCTTGAAATCTACAACGGGATATTTCTAAGTGCAAAGCTTACGATGACAAAGAAAATATCCTCAGATAAAACCTAGAAAGAAGCTTTCAGAGAAACTGCTTTGTGATGTGTAAATTCATCTCACAGAGGTACACTTTTCTTTCACAGAGCAGTCTATTACCATTGTCTTTGGGAAATCTCAGAAGGGAAATGTTGGATCTCATTGAGGCCTATCCTGATAATGGAAATATCCTCAACTAAAAACGTGATAGAAGCTTTCTGAGAAAATTCTTTGTGATATGTGAATTCATCTCACAGAATTACAACGAAGTCTTCATGAAGCAGTTTACTAACAATATTTTGGGGGAGTGTGCAAAGCGATATTTGGGAGTGCCTTGAGGGCTACGGTGAAAAAGGAAATATCATCAGATAAAAACTGAAAAGAAGAGTTCTGAGAAACTGAGTTGTGACATGTGAATGCAACTCAGGCAATTACACTTTTCTTTTCATTGGTCAGTTTGATAACACTGTTTTCTTCAAATCTGTAATGGGATATTTCTTAGAGCAATGAAGCTTACGGTGACAAAGAAAATATCCTCAGATAAAAACTAGAAAGAAGCTTTCTGAGAAACTGCTTTGTAATGTTTGAATTCATCTCACAGAGGTGCACTTTCGTGTCATGGAGCAGTCTATTACAACTATCTTTGGGTAATCTGAGAAGGGATAATCTGAATCGCTTTGAGGCCTCTCCTGATAAAGGAAACAACCTCAGCTAAAAACGTGAAAGAAGCTTTCTGAGAAACTTCTTTGTGATATGTGAATTCATCTCACAGAGTTGCAACTCAGTCTTCATGAAGCAGTTTGCTAACACTACTTTCGGGGTATCTTCAAAGCGATATTTGGGAGCGCATTGAAGGCTATGGTGAAAAAGGAAATATCGTCAGATAAAAAATTGGAAAGAAGAGTTCTGAGAAACTGCATTGTGACATGTGAAGGCAACTCACAGAGTTACATTTTTCTTTTAATTGATCAGTTTGTTAACAATGTTTTCTTGAAAATTGCAACAGGATATTTCTTAGTACAATGAAGCTTACGGTGACAAAGGAAATATCCTGAGATAAAAAGAAGAAAGAAGCTTTCTGAGAAACTGCTTTGTGATGCTTGCATTCACCTTACAGAGGTACACTTTCCTTTCATGGAGCAGTCTATTACAACTATCTTTGGGGAATTTGAGAAAGGATACTTTGGATTGCATTGAGGCCTACCCTGATAAAGGAAATATCCTCAACTAAAAACGTGAAAAAAGCTTTCTTAGAAACTTCTTTGTGATATGTGAACTCATCTCACAGAGATACAACTCAGTCTTCATGAAGCAGTTTGCTAATGCTACTTTCTGGGAATCTGCAAAGCAGTATTTGGGAGCGAATTGAGGGCTATGGCGAAAAAAGAAATATCGTCAGATAAAAACTGGAAAGAAGTGTTCTAAGAAACTGCATTGTGACATGTGAATGCAACTCAGAGAGTTACACTTTTCTTTTCGTTGATCAGTTTGCTAACACTGCTTTTTTGAAATCTGCAACTGGGTAATTCTTAGTGCAATGAAACTTACGGTGACAAAGGAAATATCCTCAGATAAAAACTCGACAGAAGCTTTCTGAGAAACTGCTTGGTGAAGTGTGAGTTCATCTCACAGAATTACACTTCCATTTCATGGAGCAGTCTATTACACCTATCTTTGGATCTTTGGGGCGTCTGAGAAGTGATACTTTGAATCGCATTGAGGCCTATCCTGATAAAGTAAATATCCTCAATTAAAAACATGAAAGAAGCTTTCTGAGAAACTTCTTTGTGATATGTGAATACATCTCACAGAGTTACAACTCAGTCTTCATGAAGCAGTTTGCCAACACTACTTTCTGGGAATCTGCAAACTGGATAATTCTGAGTGCAATGAAGCTAACGGTGGCAAAGGAAATATCCTCAGATAAAAACCAGAAAGAAGCTTTCTGAGAAACTGCTTTGTGATGTGTGAATTTATTTCACAGAGTTAAACTTTCATTTCATGGAGCAGTCTATTACAAATATCATTGGGGAATCTGATAAGGGATACTTTGAATCGCCTTGAGGCCTATCCTTATAAAGGAAATATCCTCAATTAAAAACGTGAAAGAAGCTTTCTGAGAAACTTCTTTGTGATATGTGAATTCATCTCCCGGATTTACAACTCAATCTTCATGAAGCAGTTTGTTAACACTACTTTCGGGGAATCTGCAAACGGGAGAATTCTTTGTGCAATGAAGCTAAGGGTGTCAAATGAAATATCCTCAGATAAAAACTAGGCAGAAGCTCTCCGAGATACTGCTTTGTGATGTGTGAGTTCATCTCACAGAGTTACACTTTGGTTTCATGGAACAGTCTATTACAACAATCTTTGGGGAATCTGAGAAGTGATACTTTGAATCGCATTGAGGCCTATCCTGATAAAGGAAATATCCTCAATTAAAAGAATGAAGGAAACTTTCTGAGAAACTCCTTTGTGATATGTGAATTCATCTCATAGAGTTACAACTCAGTCATCATGAAGCAGTTTGCTAACAATATTTTTGGGGAATCTGCAAAGCTATATATGGGAGTGCATTGAGGGCTGTGGTGAAAAAGGGAATATCGTCAGATAAAAATTGGAAAGAACGATCTGAGAAACTGCATTGTGACATGTGAATGCAACTCACAGAGTTATACTTTTATTTTCATTGATCAGTTTGTACCACTGTTTTCTTGAAATCTGCAATGGAATATTTCTTAGTGCAATGAAGCTTATGGTGACAAAGAAAATATCCTCAGATAAAAACTAGAAAGAAGCTTTCTAAGAAACTGCTTTGTGATGTGGGAATTCATCTCCCAGAGTTACACTTTGGTTTCATGGAGCAGTCTATTACAACTATCTTTGGGGAATCTGAGAAGGGATACTCTGAATCACATTGAGATCTATCCTGTTAAAGAAAATAACCTCCACTAAAAACGTGAAAGAAGCTTTCTGAGAAACTTCTTTATGATATGTGAATTCATCTCACAGAGTTACAACTCAGACTTCATAAAGCAGTTTGTTAACACTACTTTCGAGGAATCTTCAAAGCAATATTTGGCAGTGCATTGAGGGCTATTTTGAAAAAGGAAATATCATCAGATAAAAACTGAAAAGAAGAGTTCTGAGAAACTGCATTGTGACACGTGAATGCAACTCAGAGAGGTACACTTCTCTTTTCATTGGTCAGTCTGTTAACCCTGTTGTCTTTAAAATTGCAACCGGACATTTCTTAGTGAAATGAAGCTTTTGGTGACAAAGGAAATATCCTCAGATAAAAACTAGAAGGAAATTTTCTGAGAAACTGTTTCATGATGCTTGCATTCTTCTTACAGAGGTACACTTTCTTTTCATGGAGCAGTCTATTACAACTATCTTTGAGGAATCTGAGAAGGGATACTTTGGATCGCTTTGAAGCCTACCCTGATAAAGGAAATATCCTCAACTGAAAACGTGAAAGAAGCTTTGTGAGAAACTTCTTTGTGATATGTGAATTCATCCCACAGGGTTACTACTCAGTCTTCATGAAGCAGTTTGCTAACACTACTTTCTGGTAATCTGCAAAGCGATATTTGGGAGCGTATTGAGGGCTATGGCGTAAAAGGAAATATTGTCAGATAAAAACTGGAAAGAAGCGTTCTGAAAAACTGCATAGCGACATGTGAAAGCAAGTCAGAGAGTTACACTTTTCTTTTCATTTGTCAGTTTGCTAACACTGTTTTCTTGAAATCTGCAATGTGGTAATTCTTCGTACATTGAAACTTACGGTGACAAAGGAAATATCCTCAGTTAAAAACTAGACAGAAGCTGTCTGAGAAACTGCTTTGTGATGTGTGAATTCATCACGGAGAGTTACACTTTCGTTTCGTGCGGCAGTCTATTACAACTAAGTTTGGGGCATGTCAGAAGGGATACTTTGAATCGAACTGACGCCTATTCTGATAAAGGAAATATCCACAACTAAAAACGTGAAAGAAGCTTTCTGAGAGACTTCTTTGTGTTATATGAATTCATCTCAAAGAGTTACAACTCAGTTTTCATGAAGCATTTGGTAACACTATTTTCTGGGAATCTGCAAAGCGATATTTGGGAGCGCATTGAGGGGTATGGTGAAAAAGGAATTATAGTCAGAAAAAAAGTCGAAAGAAGAGTTCTGAGAAACTGCCTTGTGACATGTGAAAGCAACTCACAGAGCTACACTTTTGTTTTCCTTGATAAGTTTGTTAACAGTGTTTTCTTGAAAATTGCAATGGGATAATTCTTAGCCCAATGAAGCTTATGGTGACAGAGGAAATATCCTCAGATTAAAACTAGAAAGATGCTTTCTGAGAAACTGCTTTGTGATGCTTGCATTCATCTTACAGAGATACACTTTCTTTTCATGGAGCAGTCTATAACAACTATCTTTGGGTAATCTGAGTAGGGATACTTTGAATCACATTGAGGCCGATCCTCATAAAGAAATAACCTCAACAAAAAACGTGAAAGAATCCTTCTGGGAAACTTCCTTGTGTTATGCGAATTAATCTCACAGAGTTACAACTCAGTCTTCATGAGGCAGTTTGCTAACACTACTTTCGGGGAATCTTCAAAGCGATATTTGAGACCACATTGAGGGCTATGGTGAAAAAGGAAATGTCGTCAGATAAAAACTGAAAAAAAGCGTTCTGAGAAACGGCATTGTGATATGTAAATGCAACTCACAGAGTTACGTTTTTCCTTTCATTGGTCAGTTTGTACCACTGTTTTCTTGAAATCTGCAAAAAGATATTTCTTAGTGGAAGGATGCTTACAGTGACAAAGGAAATATCCACAGATAAAAACTAGAAAGAAGTTTTCTGAGAAACTACTTTTTGATGCACACATTCATCTCACAGGGGTACACTTTCCTTTCATGGAGGAGTCTATTACAACTATCTTTGGAGAATCGGAGAAGGGATACTTTGGATCGCATTGAGGTCTACCCTGATAAAGGAAATATCCTCAACTAAAAACGTGAAAGAAGCTTTCTGAGAAACTTCTTTGTGAGATGTGAATTCATCTCACAGAGTAACAACTCAGTCTTCATGAAGCAGTTTGCTAATACTGCTTTCTGGGAATCTGCAAAGCGATATTTGGGAGGGCATTGATGCCTCTGGTGAAAAAGGAAATAGTCTCAGATAATAACTAGAAAGAAGCTTTCTCAGAAGTTGATTGCTGATGTGTGAATTCACCACACAGAGATTTACTTTTCCCTTCTTGTAGAATTTTCTTAACATTGTTTTCATGGATTCTGCAAAGTGATATTTGGGAGCTCATTGAGGGCTATGCGGTAAATGGAAATGTCCTCAGATAAAAACTGGAAAGAAGCGTGCTCAGAAACTGCATTATGATGTGTGAATGCAACTCACAGCATTACACTTTTCTCTTCACAGTTCAGTTTGCTAACACAGTTTTCTTGAAATCTGCAATGGGATCGTTCTGAGTGCAATGAAGTTTACGGTGACAAAGGAAACACCCTCAGAGAAAAACTAGAAAGAAGCTTTCTTAGAAACTTCATTGTGATGTGTGAATTCATCTCACAGAATTACACTTACGTTTCGTGGAAACGTCTATTAACACTGTCTTTTAGGAACCTCAGAAGGGCTGTTTTGGATCACATTGAGGCCTACACTGTTATAGGAAATATCCTGAATTCAAAACGTGAAAGAAGCTTTGTGAGAAACTTCTTTGTGATATGTGAATTCATCACACTGAGCAAGAACTTAGTCTTCATGAAGAAGTTTGCTAACA
>NW_022306324.1:35978-36646 GCF_002776525.5 Piliocolobus tephrosceles | reverse complement strand
AATTGGCAAAGTGATATTTGGGAACCCAGTGAGGGTTATGGTGAAAAAAGAAATATCCTAACATAAACACTGTAAGGAAGGGTTCTGAGACACTGCATTGTGACACGTGAATGCAACTCACAGAGTTACCCTTTCCTTTTCATGCATCCATTCACTAACCCTGTTTTCTTGAAATCTGCAATGGGAAATTTCTTAGCGCAATGAAGGTTATGGTGCCAAAGGAAATATCTTCAGATAAACACTAGAAAGGACTTTTCTTAGAAACTTCTTTGTGATGTGTGAATTCTTCTCACAGAGTTACACTTACTTTTTATGGAGCAGTCGATTAACACTGTCTTTGAGGAACCTGACACGGGCTACTTTGGTTCGCATTGAGGCCTACGCTGATAAAGGAAAGATCATCAGTTAAAAACGAGAAAGAAGTTTTCTGAGAAACTTCTTTGTGATCTGTGAATTCGTCTCACAGAGTTAAAAATTAATGCTCAGGAGGTAGTTTCCTAACACTCTTTTCATGGATAGAGTGATATCTCTAGGTGATATATTGGTGCTAATTGGGGCCCATGGTGAAAAAGGAAATATCCTCATATAATAACTAGAGAGAAGGTTTCTGTTGTGTGACTTTATTACACAGAGTTCCACCCTGCCCTTCTTGGAACAGTTTGCTAACA
>NW_022306324.1:6401-15978 GCF_002776525.5 Piliocolobus tephrosceles | reverse complement strand
CTTCAGTTATCAGTTTGCTAAGACAATTTTCTTGAAATCTGCAATGGGATTCTTCTTAGCGCAATGAAGCTTACGGTGACAAAGGAAATAGCCTCAGATGAAAACTAGAAAGAAGCTTTCTAATAAACTTCTTGGTGATGTCTGAATTCATCTCACAGAGTTACACGTTTGTTTCATGGAGCAGGCCGCTATCACTGTCTTCGAGGAACATGAGAAAGGCGAATTTCGTTGGCATTGAGGCCTTCCCTGATAAAGGAAATATCACCAGTTATAAAAGAGAAAGAAGCTTTCTGAGATACTTCTTTGTGATCTGTGAATTCGTCTCACAGAGTTACAATTAATGCCCAGGAAGCAGTTTGCTAACACTCTTTTCGTGGAACCAGCAAAGTGATATTTTGGTGCCATTTGGGGAGCATGGTTAAAAAGAAATATCCTCAGATAATAACTAGAGAGAAGCTTTCTGAGAGATTGCTTTCCGATGTGTGACTTCATCACACACAGTTCCACCCTTCCCTTCTTGGAACAGTTTGCTAACACTGATGTCGTGGATTCAGCAAAGTGTTATTTCACACCTCATTGAAGGCTATGGTGAAAAAGGAAATATACTCAGACAGAAACCGGAAAGAAGCCTTCTGAGAAACTGCATTGGGATGTGTGAATGCAACACACAGAGTTTCTCGTTTCTCTTCAGTTATCAGTTTGCTAAGACAGTTTCCTTGAAATCTGCAAGGGGATTCTTCATAGCGTAATGAAGCTTACGGTGACAAAGGAAATATACTCAGATGAAAACTAGAAAGAAGCTTTCTTAGAAACTTGGGGATGAGTGAATTCATCTCACAGAGTTACACTTATGTTTCATGGAGCAGGCCACTAACACTGTCTTTGAGGAACCTGAGAAGGGTTACTTTGGTTTGCGTTGAGGACTAAGCTGATAAGGGAACTATCATCAGATAAAAACAAGAAAGAAACTTTCTGAGAAACTTGTTTGTGATCTGTGAATTCGTCTCCCAGAGTTACATCTTAGTGTTCAGGAAGCAGTTTGCTAACACTCTTTTCGTGGAATCTGCGTAGTGATATTTGGGTGCCTATTGGGGCCCATGGTAAAAAGGAAATAACCTCAGATAATAACTAGGGAGAAGCTTTGTGAGAGATTCCTTTCTGATGTGTGACTTCGTCACACAGAGTTCCACCCTTCCCTTCTTGGAACAGTTTGCTAACACTGATGTCATGGATTCTGCAAAGTGATATTTGGGAACTCATTGAGGGCTATGGTGAAAAAGGAAATATCCTCAGAGAGAAACTGGAAAGAAGCCTTCTGAGAAACTGCATAGTGATATGTGAATTCAATTCCCAGAGGTACAAGTTTCTCTTCAGTTATCAGTTTGCTAAGACAGTTTTCTAGAAATCTGCCATGGGATTCTTCTTAGCGCAATGAAGCTTATGGTGATAAAGGACATGTCCTCAGATGAAAGCTAGAAAGAAGCTTTCTTAGAAACTTCTTGGTGATGTGCGAATTCATCTCACAGAGTTACACTTATGTTTCATGCAGCAGGCCGCTAACACTGTCTTTGAGGAACCTGAAAAGGGCTACTTTGGCTCGCATTGAGGCCTATGCTGATAAAGGAAACATCATCAGTTAAAAACGAGAAAGAAGCTTTCTGAGAAAATTCTTTGTGATCTGTGAATTCATCTCACAGAGTTACAACTTAGTGCTCAGGAAGCAGTTTGCTAACACTCTTTTCCTGGAATCTGCAAAGTGGTATTTTGGCTCCAATGGGGCCCATAGTGAAAAAGGAATTATCCTCATACAATAACTAGAGAGAAGCTTTGTGAGAGATTGCTTTCTGATGTGTGACTTCATCACACAGAGTTCCACCCTTCCCTTCTTGCAACAGTTTGCTAACACTGATGTCGTGGATTCTGCAACGTGATATTTGGGAGCTCTTTGAGGGCTATGGTGAAAAAGGAAATATCCTCAGAGAGAAACTGGAAAGAAGCCTTCTGAGAAACTGCATAGCGATGTGTGAATGCAACTCACAGAAGTACACTTTTCTCTTCAGTTATCAGTTTGCTAAGACAGTTTTCTTGAAATATACAATGGGGTTATTCTTAGCACAATGAGGCTTACGGTGACAAAGGAAATATCCTCAGATGAAAACTAGAAAGAACTTTTATTAGAAAGTTCTTGGTGATGTGTGAATTCATCTCACAGAGTTACACTTATGTTTCATGGAGGAGGCGATTAACACTCTCTTTGCGGAACCCGAGAAGGGCTACTTTTTATCGCATTGAGGCCTTCACTGATAAAGGATATATCATCAGTTAAAAGTGAGAAAGAAGCTTTCTGGAAAACTTCTCTGTGATCTGTGAATTCGTCTCACTGACTTACAACTTAATCCTCAGGAAACAGTTTGCTAACACTCTTTTCGTGGTATCTGCAAAGTGATATATTGGAGCCAACTGGGGCCCATGGTAAAAAGGAAATATCCTCAGATAATAATTAGAGAGAAGCTTTCTGAGAGATTGCTTTCTGATGTGTGACTTCATAACACAGAGTTCCACCCTTCCCTTCTTGAAACAGTTTGCTAACACTGATGTCGAGGATTCTGCAAACTGATATTTGCGAGCTCCTTGAGGTGTATGGTGAAAAAGGAAATATTCTCAGGCAGAAACTGGAAAGAAGCCTTCTGAGAAACCGCATAGCAAAGTGTGAATGCAACACACAGAGGTACACCTTTCTCTTCTGTTAACAGTTTGCTAAGACAGTTTTTGAAATCGGCAATGGCATTCTTCTTAGCTCAATGAAGCTTTCGGTGACAAGGGAAATATCTTCATATGAAAACTAGAAAGAAGCTTTCTTAGTAACTTCTTAGTGATGTGTGAATTCATCTGACAGAGTTACACTTATGTTTCGTGGAGCAGGCCACTAATACTGTGTTTGAGGAAACTGAGAAGGGCTACTTTGCATCACATTGAGGCGTACGCTGATAAAGGAAATGTCATCAGTTAAAAATGATAAAGAAGCTTTCTGAGAAACTTCTTTGTGATTTGTGAGTTCGTCTCACAGACTTACAAGTTAGTACTCAGGAAGCAGTTTGCTTACACTCTTGTCGTGGAATCTGCAAAGTTATATTTGGGAGCCAACTGGGGCCCATGGGAAAAAGGAATTATCCTCAGATAATAACTAGAGAGAAGCTTTCTGAGAGATTGCTTTCTGATGTGTGACTTCATCACACTCAGTTCCAGCCTTCCCTTCCTGGAACAGTTTGCTGACACTGAAGTCGTGGATTCTGCAAAGTGACATTTGGGAGCTCATTGAGGGCTATGGTGTAAAAGGAAATATCCTCAGTCAGAAACTGGAAAGAAGCCTTTTGACAAACTGCATTGTGATGTGTGAGTGCAACTCACAGAGTTTCACGTTTCTCTTCAGGTATCAGTTTGCTAAGATAGTTTTCTTGAAAACTGCAATGGGATTCTTCTTAGCGCAATGAAGCTTACAGTGACAAAGGAAATATCCTCAGATGAAAACTACAAAGAAGCTTTCTTAGAAACTTCTTGGTGATGTGTGAATTCATCTCACTGAGTTACACTTAGATTTCATGGAGCAGGCCGCTAACACTGTCTTTGAGTAACCTGAGAAGGGCTACTTTGGTTCGCATTGAGGCCTACGCTGATATAGGAAACATCATCAATTACAAATGAGAAAGAAGCTTTCTGAGAAACTTCTTTGTGATCTGTGAATTCGTCTCACAGAGTTACAATTTAGTGCTCAGGAAGCAGTTTGCTAACACTCTTTTCGTGGAATCTGCGTAGTGATATTTGGGTGCCAATTGGGGCCCACGGTGAGAAAGGAAATATCCTCAGATAATAACGAGAGAGAAGCTTTCTGAGAGATTGCTTTCTGATGTGTGATTTCATCACACAGAGTTCCACCCTTCCCTTCTTGGAATAGTTTGCTAACTATATAGTAGTGGATACTGCAAAGTGATATTTGGGAGCTCATTGAGGGCTATCGTGAAAAAAGAAATATCCTCAGTCAGAAACTGAAAAGAAGCCTTCTGAGAAACTGCATTGTGATATGTGATTGCAAATCACAGAGTTTCACGTGTCTCTTCAGGTATTAGTTTTCTAAGACAGTTTTCTTGAAATCTGCCATGGGATTCTTCTTAGCGCAATGAAGCTTCTGGTGACAAAGGAAATATCCTCAGATGAAAACTAGAAAGAAGCTTTCTTAGAAACCTCTGGGTGATGTGTGAATTCATCTCCTAGAGTTACACTTATGTTTCATGCAGCAGGCCACTAACACCGTCTTTGAGGAACCTGAGAAGGGCTAATTTGGTTCGCATTGAGGCCTACGCTGATAAAGGAAATATCATCAGTTAAAAACGAGAAAGAAGCTTTCTGAGAAAATTTTTTGTGATCTCTGAATTCGTCTCACAGAGTTACAACTTATTGCTCAGGAAGCAGTTTGCCAACACTCTTTTCGTGGAATCTGCAAAGTGATATTTAGGTGCCAATTGGAGACCGTGGAGAAAAAGGAAATATCCTCAGATAATAACTAGAGAGAAGCTTTCTGAGAGATTGCTTTCTGATATGTGACTTCATCACACAGAGTTACACCCTTCCCTTCTTGGACAGTTTGCTCACACTGTAGTCGTGGATTCTGCAAAGTGATATTTAGGGGCTCATTGAGGGCTATGGTGAAAAAGGTAATATCCTCAGTCAGAAACTGAAAGAAGCCTTCTGAGAAACTGCATTACGATGTGTGAGTGCAACTCACAGAGTTTCACGTTTCTCTTCAGTCATTAGTTTTCTAAGACAGTTTTCTTGAAGTCTGCAATGGGATTTTTCTTAGCACAATGAAGCTTACGATGCTCATGGTGACAAAGGAAATATCTCCAGATGAAAACAAGAAGGAAGCTTTCTTAGAAACTTCTTGTTGATGTGTGAATTCATCTCACAGGTTTACACTTATGTTTCATGGAGCAGGCCACTAACTCTGTCTTTGAGGGACCTGAGAAGAAATTCTTTTGTTCGCATTGAGGCCTACGGTGATAAAGGAAATATCATCAGTTAAAAACGAGAAAGAGACTTTCTTAAAAACTTCTTTGTGATCTGTGAATTCGTCTCACAGGGTTACAACTTAGTGCTCAGGAAGCAGTTTGCTAGCGCTCTTTTCGTGGAAGCTGCAGGGTGATATTTGGGTGCCAATTGGGGCCCATAGTGAAAAAGGAAATATCCTCAGATAATAACTAGAGAGAAGCTCTCTGAGAGATTGCTTTCTGATGTGTGAGTTCATCACCAGAGTTCCACCCTTCCCTTCTTGGAACAGTTTGCTAACACTGTAGTCGTGTATTCTGCAAAGTGATATTAGGGAACTCTTTGAGGGCTGTGGTGAAAAAGGAAATATCCTCAGACAGAAACTGGGAAGAAACTTTCTGAGAACCTGCATTGTTACGTGTGAGTGCAAATCACAGTGTTTCACATTTCTCTTCAGTTATTAGTTTTCTAAGACAATTTTCTTGAAATCTGCAATGGGATTATTCTTAGCGCAATGAAGCTTACCGTTACAAAGGACATATCCTCAGATGAAAATTAGAAGGAAGCTTTCTTAGAAACTTCTTGGTGATGTGTGAATTCATCTCACACAGTTACACTTATGTTTCATGCAGCCGGCCACTAACACTGTCTTTGAGGAACCTGAGAAGGGCTACTTTGTTTCGCATTGAGGCCTACGCTGATAAAGGAAATATCATCAGTTAAAAATGAGAAAGAAGCTTTCTGATAAACTTCTTTGTGATCTGTGAATTCGTCTCACAGAGTTACAACTTAGTGCTCAGGAAGTAGTTTGCTAACACTCTTTTCATGGAATCTGCAAAGTGGTATTTGGGTGCCAATTGGGGCCCATATTGAAAAAGGAAATATCCTCAGATAATAACTAGAGAGAAGCTTTCTGAGAGATTGCTTTCTGTTGTGTCACTTCATGACACAGAGTTCCACCCTTCCCTTTTTGGAACAGTTTGCTAACACTGTAGTCGTGAATTCTGCAAAGTGATTTTTGGGAGCTAATTGAGGGCTGTGGTGAAAAAGGAAATATCCTCAGTCAGAAACTGGAAAGAAGCCTTCTGAGAAGCTGCATTGCGATGTGTGACTGCAAGTCACAGAGTTTCACATTTCTTTTCAGTTTTTAATTTTGTAAGACAGTTTTGTTGAAATCTGCAATGGGATTCTTCTTAGCGCAATGAAGCTTACGGTGACAAAGGAAATATCCTCAGATGAAAACTAGAAAGAAGCTTTCATAGAAACTTCTTGGTGATGTGTAAATTCATCTCACAGAGTTACACTTATGTTTCATGGAGCAGGCCACTAACACTGTCTTTGAGGAACCTTGGAAGGGCTACTTTTCTTCTCATTGAGGCCTCCCCTGATAAAGGAAATATCATCAGTTAAAAACGAAAAAGAAGCTTTCTGAGAAACTTCTTTGTGATCTGTGAATTCATCTCACAGAGTTACAACTTTGTCCTCAGGAAGCAGTTTGCTAACACTCCTTTCGTGGAATCTGCAAAGTGATATTTGGGTGCCAATTTGGAGGAAGGGTTAAAAAGGGAATATCCCCAGATAATAACTAGAGAGAAACTTTCTGAGAGATTGCTTTCTGATGTGTGACCTCATCACACAGAGTTCCACCCTTCCCTTATTCGAACATTTTGCTAACAGTAATGTCGTGTATTTGGCAAAGTGATGTTTGGGAACTCATTGAGGGCTATGGTGAAAAAGGACATTTGCTCAGAAACTGGAAAGAAGCCTTCTGAGAAGCTGCGTTGCGATGTGTGAGTGCAAGTCACAGAGTTTCACATGTCTTTTCTGTTATTAATTTTCTAAGACAGTTTTCATGAAATCTGCAATGGGATTCTACTTAGCACAATGAAGCTTATGGTGACAAAGGAAATATCCTCAGATGAAAACTAGAAAGAAGCTTTCTTAGAAACTTCTTGGTGTTGTGTGAATTCATCTCACAGAGTTCACTTATGTTTCATGGAGCAGGCCACTAACACTGTCTTTGAGGAACCTGAGAAGGGCTACTTTTGTTCACATTGAGGACTACGCTGATAAAAGAAATATCATCAGTTAAAAACGAGAAACAAGCTTTCGGAGAAACTTCTTTGTGAGATGTGGATTCATCTCACAGAATTACATCTCATTCTTCACGAAGCAGTTTGCTGAGAGTGTTTTCATGGAATCTGCCAAGTGATATTTGGGAGCGTATTGAGGCCCATGGTGAAAAAGGAAATATCTTCATAATAGCTAGAAAGAACCTTTCTCAGAAACTGCTTTCTGATGTGTGAATTCATCATACAGAGTTTCACCTTTTCCTTCTGGCAGCAGTTTGCTAACACTCTTTTCGTGGATTCTGGAATGTGATATTTAGAAGATCATTGTGGGCTATGGTGAAAAAGGAAATCTCAGATGAAAACTGGAAAAAAGCGTTCTGAGAAACTGCATTGCAATGGATGAATGCAACTCGCATAGTTACACTTTTCTCTTCACTCAGCAGTTTGCTAACACAGTTTCCTTGAAATCTGCAATGGGATACTTCTTAGCTTTATGCAGCTTGCGGTGAGAAAGGAAATATCCTCAGAAAAACACTTGAAAGAAGCTTTCGGAGAGATTGCTTTCTGATATGTGACTTCATCTCACAGAGTTACACTACTCTATCGTGCAGCCTTTTGCTAACACTGCCTTTGTGAATTCTGAGAACTGATATTTGGGCTGGGTTTGAAGAGTATAAGGACAAAGGAAATATCCTCCGAGAGAAATCGGAATGAAGCTTTCTGAGAAACTGCTTTGTGATGTGTGAATTCATTTCACAGTGTTACACCACTCTTTCATGGAGGAGTTTGCTAACACTGATTTTCTGGAATCTCAGAAGTGACATCTTGGATATCGTTGAATCCCATGCTGAAGATTGCAATATCCTCAGACAAATCTGAGGCAGAGAAGCCTTCTCAGAAACTTCTTGGTTGTGGGTGAATTCTGCTCACAGAGTTTCCTCATGGTTTTCATTGAGAAGCTTGCTAAGAGCCTTTTCGCAGAATCTGCAAAAGGACACACGGTGGCGCTCTGAGACCACAAATAAACTCAGCTCCGAAAGAAAGACGCTTTCTGAGAAACAGCTTTGTGCTGTGTGAATTCAACTCACTGTGTTCCAGTTGTATTAGTGTGGAGCCGTTTTCTACCCCGTTTTTGAGGAATCTGAGAGCTGGTATTTTGCATTCCTTTGAAGACTATAGGGCCAAAGGAAATATCCGCCGAGATAAATGAGAAGGAAGGTTTCTGAGAAACTCTTTTGTGATCTGTGAATTCGTCTCACAGAGTTACACCACTGTCCTCATGAAGCCGTTCGCTAAGACTGTTCTCGTGGAATTGGCAAAGTGATATTTGGGAACCCAGTGAGGGCTATGGAGAAAAAGGAAATATTCTCGGATAAAAACTGGAAGGAAGGGTTCTGAGAAAGTGCATTGTGACACGTGAATGCAACTCACAGAGTTACCCTTTCCTTTTCATGGATCCGTTGGCTAACCCTGTTTTCTTGAAATCTGCATTGGGATATTTCTTAGCGCAATGAAGGTTATGGTGACAAAGGAAATATCTTCAGATAAAAACTAGAAAGGAGTTTTCTTTGAAACTTCTTTGTGATGTGTGAATTCTTCTCACAGAGTTACACTTACTTTTCATGGAGCAGTCGATTAACACTGTCTTTGAGGAACTTGACGCGGGCTACTTTGGGTCGCATTGATGCCTACGCTGATAAAGGAAATATCGTCAATTGAAAACCTGAAAGAAGCTTCGGGAGAAACTTCTTTGTGAGATGTGAATTCATTTCACAGAGTTACAACTCATTCTTCACGAAGCAGTTTGCTGAGAGTGTTTTCATGGAATCTGCCAAGTGATATTTGGGAGCGTATTGAGGCCCATGGTGAAAAAGGAAATATCTTCAGATAATAGCTAGAAAGAAGATTTCTCAGAAAGGGCTTTCTGATGTGGGAATTCATCATTCAGAGTTTCACATTTTCCTTCTGGCAGCAGTTTGCTAACACTCTTTTCGTGGATTCTGGAAAGTGATATTTAGGAGCTCATAGTGGGCTATGGTGAAAAAGGAAATCTCCTCAGATGAAAACTGGAAAGACGCGCTCTGAGAAACTGCATTGCGATGTGTGAATGCAACTCACAGAGTTACTCTTTTCTCTTCAGTCATCAGTTTGCTAACACAGTTTTCTTGAAGTCTGCAACGGGATACTTTTTAGCGCCATGAAGAGTACCGTGTCAAAGTAAATATCCTCACAGAAAAGGTAGAAAGAAGCTTTCTGAGAAACTTCTTTGTGATGTGTGAATTCATCTCACAGAGTTACACTTATGTTTCCTGGAGCAGTGATTAACACGGTCTTTGAGGAAACTGACAAGGGCTACTTTGGGTCGCATTGAAGCCTATGCTGATAAAGGAAATATCCTCAATTAAAAACCTGAAAGAAGCTTTGGGAGAAACTTCTTTGTGAGATGTGAATTCATCTCACAGAGT
>NW_022306324.1:0-6301 GCF_002776525.5 Piliocolobus tephrosceles | reverse complement strand
AGGAAATATCCACAGATAATAACTAGAAAGAAGCTTTCTGAGAAATTACTTTATGATGTGTGAATTCATCACACAGAGTTAAACCTTTCCCTTCTTGTAGCAGTTTGCTAAACTGCTTTCGGGGATTTTGCAAAGTTTTTTCTATGAGCTCATTGATGGCTATGGTGAAAAACGAATTATCCTCAGATAAAAACTTGAAGGAAGCGTTCTGAGAAACTGCATTGTGACATATGAATGCCACTCACAGAGTCACACTTTTCTTTTCATTGATCCGTTTGCTAACAATGTTTTCTTAAAACCTGCAATGGGATATTTCTTAGCGCAATGAAGCTTACGTTGACAAAGGAAATAACCTCAGATAAACAGTAGAAAGAAGCTTTCTGAGAAAATACCTTATGATGTGTGAATTCTTTTCACTGAGTCACACTTTCGTTTCATAGAGCAGTCTATTATCACTGTCTTTGGGGAACCTGAGAAAGGATACTTTGTATCGCATTGAGGCCTACACTGATACAGGAAATATCCTCACGTAAAAACGTGAAAGGAGCCCCCTGAGATACTTCTCTGTGATATGTGAATACATTTCACAGAGTTACAACTTAATCTTCATGAAGCAGTTTGCTGACAGTGTTTTCATGGAATCTGAAAACTGATATTTGGGAGCGCATTGAGGCCTATGGTGGAAAAGGAAATATCTTCAGATAATAGCTAGAAAGAAGCTTTCTCAGAAACTGCTTTCTGATGTGTGAATTCATCATACAGAGTTTCACCTTTCTCTTCTTGCAACAGTTTGCTAACACTCTTTTCGTGGATTCTGAAAAGTGATATTTAGGAGCTCATTGTGGGCTATGGTGAAAAAGGAAATCTCCTCAGATGAAAACTGGAAAAAAGCATTCTGAGAAACTGCATTGCGATGTGTGAATGTAACTCACAGAGTTACACTTTTCTCTTCAGTCAGCAGGTTTGCTAACACATTTTCCTTGAAATCTGCCATGGGATACTTTTTAGCTTTATGCAGCTTGCAGTGAGAAAGGAAATATCCTCAGATAAACACTTGAAAGAAGCTTTCTGAGAGATTCCTTTCTGATATGTGTCTTCATCTCACAGAGTTACACTACTCTATCGTACAACCGTTTGCTAGCACTGTCTTTGTGAATTCTGAGAACTGATATTTGGGCTGGGTTTGAAGAGTCTATGGACAAAGGAAATATCCTCTGAGAAAAACCAGAATGAAGCTTTCTGAGAAACTGCTTTGTGATGTGTGAATTCATTTCTCAGTGTTACACCACTCTTTCATGGAGGAGTTTGCTAGCACTGATTTTGAGGAATCTCAGAAGTGACATCTTGGATATCGTTGAATCCCGTGCTGAGGAATGAAATATCCTCAGACAAATCTGCAGAGAAACCTTCTCAGAAACTTCTTGGTGGTGGGTGAATTCAGCTCATAAAGTTTCCTCATCGTTTTCATTGAGAAGCTTGCTAAGACTGTTTTCGCAGTATCTGCAATAAGACATACGGTGTCGCTCCGAGACCACAAATAACCTCAGCTCCAAAACCAAGCAGGTTTCTGAGAAACTCCTTGGTGATGTGTGAATTCAACTCACTGAGTTACAGCTGTGTTTCGTGGAGCCGTTGGCTAGCCCCGTTTTTGTGGAATCTGAGAACTGGTATTTCGCATCCCTTTGAAGACTATAGGGCCAAAGGAAATATCCGCCGAGAAAAATGAGAAGGAAGGCTTCTGAGAAACTTCTTTGTGATCTGTGAATTCCTCTCACAGGGTTACACCTTTCTCCTCATGAAGCCGTTCGCTAAGACTGTTCTCGTGGAATTTGCAAAGTGATATTTGAGAGCCCAGTGAGGGCTTTGCTGAAAAAGGAAATATCCTCAGATAAACAATGGGAAGAAGGGTTCTGAGAAACTGCATTGTGATACCTGAATGCAACTCACAGAGTTACACTTTCCTTTTCATGGATCTGTTCGCTAACCCTGTTTTCTTGAAATCTGCATTGGGATATTTCTTAGCGCAATGAAGGTTATGGTGACAAAGGAAATATCTTCAGATAAAAACTAGAAAGGAGTGTTCTTAGAAACTTCTTTGTGATGTGTGAATTCTTCTCACGGAGTTACACTTACTTTTCATGGAACAGTCTTTTAACACTGTCTTTGAGGAACCTGACACGGGCTACTTTGGGTCACTTTGAGGCCTATGCTGATAAAGGAAATATCCTCAATTGAAAACCTGAAAGAAGCTTTGGGAGAAACTTCTCTGTGAGATGTGAATTCATCTCACAGAGTTACATCTCATTCTCCATGAAGCAGTTTGCTGAGAGTGTTTTCATGGAATCTGCCAAGTGATATTGGGGAGCGTATTGAGGCCCATGGTGAAAAAGTAAATATCCTCATAATAGGTAGAAAAAGCCTTTCTCAGAAACTGCTTTGTGATGTGTGAATTCATCACACACGTTTCACCTTTCCCTTCTGGCAGCAGTTTGCTAACACTCTTTTCGTGGATTCTGAAAAGTGATATTTAGGAGCTCATTGTGGGCTATGGTGAAAAGGGAAATATCCTCAGACAAAAACTGGAAAGAAGCGTTCTGAGAAACTGCATTGCGACGTGTGAACGCAACTCACAGAGTTACACTTTTCTCTTCAGTCATCAGTTTGCTAACACAGCTTCCTTGAAGTCTGCAACGGGATACTTCTTAGTGCCATGAAGAATACCGTGTAAAACGAAATA
Organism: Piliocolobus tephrosceles; assembly: GCF_002776525.5. NCBI lineage: Eukaryota > Metazoa > Chordata > Mammalia > Primates > Cercopithecidae > Piliocolobus > Piliocolobus tephrosceles. The sequence goes on along the minus strand of NW_022306324.1, from coordinate 3,564 downwards.
TCCTCACAGAAAAAGGGGAAAGAACTTTCTGAGAAACTTCTTTGTGATGCATGAATTCATCTCACAGAGTTACACTTATGTTTCATGGAGCAGTCTATTAAGACTCTCTCTGAGGAAACTGAGAAGGGTTACATTGGATCGCCTTGAGGCCTATGCTGATAAACGCAATAGCATCAGAGAGAAAAGTGAAAGAAGCTTTCTGAGAAACTTGTTTGTGCTGTGTGAATGCATCTCACAGAGTTACAACTTAGTCCTCAGGAAGCAGTTTGCAAACACTCTTTTCGTGGAAAATGCCAAGTGATATTTGGGAGCCAATTGGAGCCCATGGTGAAAAAGGAAATATCCTCAGATAATAATTAGAGAGAAGCTTTCTGAGAGATTGCTTTCTGATGTGTGACTTCATCACACAGAGTTCCACCCTTCCCTTCTTGGAACAGTTTGCTAACACTGCTGTCGTGGATTCTGCAAAGTGAAATTTGGGAGCTCTTTGAGGGCTATAGTGAAAAAGGAAATATCCTCAGATGAAAACTGGAAAGAAGCCTTCTGAGAAACTGCATTGCCATGTGTGAATGCAACTCACAGAGTTTCACGTTTCTCTTCATTGATCAGTTTTCTAACACCGTTTTCTTGAAATCTGCACTGGGATACTTCTTAGCGCAATGAAGCTTATGGTGACTAAGGAAATATCCACAGATGAAAACTAGCAAGAAGCTTTCTTAGAAACATCTTGGTGATGAGTGAATTCATCTCACAGAGTTACACTTATGTTTCATGGAGCAGTCCATTGACACTGTCTTGTAGGATCCTGGGAAGGGCTAAATTGGATCACCTTGCGCCCTACGATGATAAAGATAATATTATCACTTAGAAAGGTGCAAGAAGCTTTCTGAGAAACTTGTTTGTGGTGTGTGAATGCATCTCACAGAGTTACAACTTAGTCCTCTGGAAGCAGTTTGCTAACACTCTTTTCGTGGAATCTGCAAAGTGATACTTGGGAGCCCATTGGGGCCAAGGTGAAAAAGGAACTATCCTCAGATAATAACTAGAGAGAAGGTTTCTGAGAGTTTGCTTTCGGATGTGTGACTCCGTCACACAGAGTTTCTCTCTTCCCTTCTTGGAACAGTTTGCTAACACTGTTGTCGTGGATTCGGCAAAGTGATATTTGGGAGCTCATTGAGGGCTATGGTGAAAAAGGAAATATCCTCAGATGAAAACTGGAAAGAAGCCTTCTGAGAAACTCCATTGCCATGTGTGAATGCAACTCACAGAGTTACACATTTTTCTTCAGTGATCAGTTTGCTAACACGATTTTCTTGAAATCTGCAGTGGGATACTTCATAGCGCAAAGAAAATGTGGTGACTAAGTAAATATCCACAGATGAAAAATAGAAAGAAGCTTTCTTAGAAACTTCTTGGTGATGTGTGAATTCATCTCACAGAGTTACACTTATATTTCTTGTAGCAGTCCATTAACACTGTCATTGAGGAACCTGAGAAGGACTACATTGTATTGCCTTGAGGTCTACGCTGATAAAGGAAGTATCATCAGTTAGAACCGTGAAAGAAGCTTTCTGAGAAACTTGTTTGTGATGTGTGAATGCATCTCACAGGGTTACAACTTAGTCCTCAGGAAGCAGTTGCTAACATTCTTTTCATGGAATCTGCAAAGTGACAATTGGCAGCCCATTGGAGCCAATGGTGTAAAAGGAAATATCCTCAGATAATATCTAGAGAGAAGATTTCTGAGAGATTGCTTTCTGATGTGTGGCATCGTCACACAGAGTTACACCCTTCCCTTCTTGGAACAGTTTGCTAACACTGCTGTCGTGGATTCTGCAAAGTGATATTTGGGAGCTCATTGAGGGTTATGGTGAAAAAGGAAATATCCCCAGTTGAAAATTGGAAAGAAGCCTTCCAAGTAAGTGCATGGTCATGTGTGAATGCAACTCACAGAGTTACACTTTTCTCTTCAGGGATCAGTTTGCTAACACAGTTTTCTTGAAATCTGCAATGGGATAGTTCTTAGCGCAATGAGCTTACGGTGACTAAGGAAATATCCAGAGAAGAAAACTAGAAAGAATCTTTCGTAGAAACTTCTTGGTGATGTGTGAATTCATCTCACAGAGTTGCACTTATGTTTCATGGAGCAGGCCATTGACACTGTCTTTGAGGAAACTGAGAAGGGTTACATTGGATCACCTTGAGGCCTACGCTGATAAAGGTGATAGCATCAGAGAGAAAAGTGAAAGAAGCTTTCTGAGAAACTTCTTTGTATTCTGTGAATGCATCTCGCAGAGTTACTACGTAGTCCTCAGGAAGCAGTTTGCTAACACTCTTTTCGTGGAATCTGCAAAGTGATATTTGGGAGCCCTTTGGGGCCATGGTGAAAAAGGAACTATCCTCAGATAATAACTAGAGAGAACCTTTCTGAGAGTTTGCTTTCTGATGTGTGACTTCGTCACACAGTGTTCCATGCTTCCCTTCTTGGAACAGTTTGCTAACACTGTTGTCGTGGATTCTGCAAAGTGATATTTTGGAGCTCATTGAGGGCTAAGGTGAAAAAGTAAATATACGCAGATGAAAACTGGAAAGAAGCCTTCTGAGGAAGTGCATTGCCATTTGTGAATGCAACTCACAGAGTTACACATTTCTCTTCATTGATCAGTTTGCTATCACCGTTTTCTTGAAATCTGCAATGGGATACTTCTTAGCGCAATGCAGCTTACGGTGACTAAAAAAATATCCACAGATGAAAAATAGAAAGAAGCTATCTTAGAAATATCTTGGAGATCAGTGAATTCATCTCACAGAGTTACACTTATGTTTCATGGAGCAGTCCATTAACACTGTCTTTTAGGAACCTGAGAAGGGCTACATTGGATCGTCTTGCGGCCTATGCTGATAAAGGTAATATCAGCAGTTTGAAACGTGAAAGAAGCTTTCTGAGAAACCTGTTTGTGATGTGTGAATGCATCTCACAGAGTCACCACTTATTCCTCAAGAAGCAGTTTTCTAACACTCTTTTCGTGGAATCTGCAAAGTGATATTTGGGAGCCCTTTGGGGCCCATGGTGAAAAAGGAAATATCCTCAGATAACAACTAGAGAGAAGCCTTCTGAGAGATTGCTTTCTGATTTGTGACTTCATCACACAGAGTTCCACTCTTTCCTTCTTGGAACAGTTTGCTAACACTGTTGTGGATTCTGCAAGGTGATATTTGGAAGCTCATTGAGGGCTATGGTGAAAAAGGAAATATCCCCAGTTGAAAACTGGAAAGAAGCCTTCCGAGAAACTGCTTTGCCATTTGTGAATGTAACTCACAAAGTTACACTTTTCTCTTCAGTGATCAGTTTGCTAACACAGTTTTCTTGAAATCTGCAATGGGATCCTTCTTAGCGTAATGAAGATTACAGTGACTAAGGAAATATTCACAGATGAAAACTAGAAAGAAGCTTTCTTAGAAACTTCTTGGTGATGTGTGAATTCATCTCACAGAGTTACACTTATGTTTCATGGAACAGTCCATTAACACTGTCTTTGAGGAACCTGAGATTGTCTACATTGG
>NW_022306323.1:0-2118 GCF_002776525.5 Piliocolobus tephrosceles | reverse complement strand
GTGTTATTCTTATTTTATTTTATTTTATTTAATTTTTTTTTTTTTTTATTTATAAAGGGATTAACTAATAATTTTATAATAAGAACCATAATAATTATTATATGTTATTATAAAAAGTGGTATATACGATAATTAACACAAATATATGTATATATACATAAGAAAATAAAAAAAAAAAAAAAATGAAAAAAAAAATGAAAAAAAAAAAAAAAAATAAATAAATACAGCAAAATGCGGTCATAAAAGCATTACTTCATATTTTTTTTTTTTTTTTTTCAATACATATATATGTAAATATACTGACATACATACACTTATATATGTATATGTATTAAGTTTAAATAAATAAGCCGTAACTGTTCACATTTCAAAAGTTGTAAAGCATTATACATATATATATATATATATATATATATATATATATATAAATATAAATATATACATACATATATGTATATATGCATAGATGTACCTAACTTTTTTTTAAAATGTAAATTATTGTGTTGCATGTCTTTATAACAGACCGTCATACAATAAATTTTAATAAAATGATCATATGAAAAAAAAAATACATATATAAAAATAAATAAAAAATAAAATAAATGAATAAATATGTGGATGAATAAAAAACAAATATATAAGTATAATAAATGGAGTAAACGGCGTAAATCGTGTAAATGAAATGTAAAATCACTTAGCACAAACAAATTGATGCATACAAACGAACATAAAAGGTATATACATAAACATGTATATATATATATATATATATATATATAACTTTGTATTATATATATATATAACTTTGTATTATATATATATATATTTTCTTAGTGTTAATGCGCGCCTACATTTGTGTACATATACAAATGTGACTTTTAGTTACAAATTATTTTAGGTGCTACAATTTATTTGATATCCATTGTCTTATATTAAAAAAAAAAAAAAAGAAAAATTTCTTTTTGATTTTATATTAAAGAACAAATAGATAAAAAAGAAAAAAAAAAAAAAAAAAAAACAATAAAATAAAATAAATAACAAACAAAAATAAAAAAAATTAAATTGTAATTTTTGTATTTTCCTATAAACTTTTTTTTTTTTTTTTTTTTTTGGTAGCTTCATAAATTTGTTTTGGTTTTACATTTTGATAAATTCATATATATATATATATATATATATGTACATATACGCATGTATATATATATATATATATATAAAAAGATAGGAGACATAGGATTATTTTTTTCTCACCAACATGTCTGTTAATAGCCTAATCTTTAAACATATTATTCAATTATTTTGTTTTTATAAAATAATACATATTTTTTGGTTTTAAATAAAAATTGTTCTTATTAAAATTGTGTGAGAAAAAACAAAAAACAATAATAGTAATAACAATAACGACAACAATAACCAAAAACTAGACGTAATAGAATTGGCGATACATACATATGTATGTATGTAAATAGCGAAAGTGCAAAGTTAAAATAAGATAAACATATATGTGTGTTTTAATATATGGTAATTATATATTATAATATTATATGTTATATGAAATAGTAACATATAGTAATTACATGCTTTAATAAGAATGTTATTGATAAAAAAAAATTAATAACAAAATAAAAAGCGATAAAAGGCGATGAAGAGCGATAAAAGGCGATAAAAAGCGATAAAGAGCGATAAAGAACGATAAAGAACGATAAAGAACGATAAAAGGCGATAAACAAGTGAAAAAAAAAAGCAAAAAAAAAAAAAGTATAAAAAGTAAAAATAAGAAGAAAAAAAAAATATAAGAAAATGTTCGAAAAAGTAAAAAAAAATGTATTGTTAAATATTAAACACTTATGGGTAAGTAACGTTATTAATATTATTTATAAAAAGCTTATATATTTTTAACTTCCACTCCGTACTAAAGTTTTAAATTAATAAATTTACCTATAATAATAAAATTGTATATATGTATTTATAATTTGTTTTTTTTTTTATTATTATTAATATGGTTTATGGACAAAATATATATACATATATATTTTTATATACATACATATATTTAATGATAACGATAATATGGCAATATTATATATGGATATATATATTATATATATATATATATAT
>NW_022306322.1:0-16723 GCF_002776525.5 Piliocolobus tephrosceles | reverse complement strand
ATGTCCTTTCACAGATTCTACAAAAACAGTGTTTCCAAACTGCTGAATCAAAAGAAATGTTCACCTTTGTGAGATGAATGCACACATCACAAAGCAGTTTTTCATACAGCTCCTTTCAACTTTTTATCTGAAGATACTTGCTTTTTCACCATAGGCCTCAATTCACTCCCAAATATCCTTTCGCAGATTCTACAAAATCAGTGTTTCCAAACTGCTGAAATAAAAGAAAGATTTAACTCTGTGAGATGAATGCTCACATAACAAAGTAGTTTTTCAGATAGCTTCTTTCTAGTTTTTATCTGGGGATATGTGCTTTTCCAACATATGCCTCAATGTGCTTCCAAATGTCTTTTTGCAGATTCTACAAATACAGTGTTTCCAAACTGCTGAATCAGAAGAAAGTTTTAACTCTGTGAAATGAATACACACGTCATGACACAGTTTCACAGAGAGCTTCTTTTTTGGGGAATATGAGGATATTCACTTTTTGACCATAGACCTCAATGTGCTCCCAAATGTCCTTTTGAGATCCCCCAAAAATAGTTTTTCCAAACTTCTGAATCAAAAGAAAAATTTACCTTTGTGAGATGAATACACAACATCACAAAGCAGTTTCTCAGATAGCACCTTTCAACTTTTTATCTGAAGATATTTGCTTTTTCACCACAAGCCTCAATGCCTCACTAATGTCCTTATGCAGATTCTACCAAAACAGTATTTCCAAACTACTGAATCAAAAAGAAAGTTTAACTCTTTGAGATGAATGCACACATCACAAAGTAGTTTATCAGATAGCTTATTTCTAGTTTTTATCTGGGAATATTCACTTATTCGTCATTGTCCTCAATGAGCTCACAAATGTCCCTTCACAGATTGTAAAATAACAGTGTTTCCAAACCACTGAATGAAAAAACAGGTTTAACTCTGTCAGATGAATGCACACATCACAAAGCAGTTTCATAGATAGCTTCTTTCTAGTTTTTGTCTTGGGATATTTGCTTTTTCACCTTGGGCCTCAGTGCACTCCCAAATTTATTTTCTATGATTGTACAAAAGCAGTGTTTCCAAGCTGCTTTCTAGCTTTTATTAGGGGATATTTCCTTCTTTATCATAGACCTCAATGAGCTCTGAAATATTCCTTCCCAGATTTTACAAAAACCGTGTTTCCAAAGGGCCGAATCAAAAGAAAGGTTTAACTCTGCAAGATTAATCCACACATCACAAAGCAGTTTAACAGATAGCTTCTTTCTACTTTTTATCTGGGGATATTCTTTTTTTCACCATAGGCCTCAATGCACTTTCAAAAATCCTTTTCCAGATTCTAAAAAACAGTGTTTCCAAACTGTGGAATCAAAGGAAAAGTTTAACTCTGTGAGATGAATGCATACAACAGAAAGCAGTTTCTCAGATAGTTACTTTCTAGTTTTTATCTGAGGATATTAGCTTTTTCACCATTGGCCTCAAAGAGCTCCCAAAAGTCCCTTCACAGATTCTTCAAAAACAATGCTTCCAAACTGTGGAATCAAAAGAAAGGTTTAACTCTGTGAGATGAATGGACACATATCAAAGCAGTTACCCTGACAGCTTCCTTCAAGTTTTTCATCTGGGGATATTCGCTTTTCCAAGATAGGCCTCAATGCGCTCCCAAATGTATTTTCTGGAATTCTACAAAATAGTATTCCCAAACTGCTGAATCAAAATAAAGGTTTAACTCTGTAAGATGAATGCACACATCACAAAGCAGTTTCTCAGATAGCTTCTTTCTAGTTTTTATCTAGGGATACTCGCTTTTTCATCCTTGACCTCAATTAACTCCCAATTTTACTTTCACAGACTCAAAAAAAAAACAGTGTTTCCAAACTGCTGAATGAAAAAATGTTTTTAACTCTGTGAGATGAATGCACATACCACAAAGAAGTTTCTCAGATAGCTTCTTTCTGGTTTTTATCTAGGGATACTCACTTTTTCATCATTGACCTCAATTAGCTCCCAATTGTCCTTTCACAGATTCTACAAAAACAGTGTTTCCAGACTGCTGATTCAAAAGAACCATGTAACTGTGTGAAATGAATGCACGCATCACAAAGCAGTATCTCATAGAGCGTCTTTGTAGTTTTTGTCTGGGGATATTTGGATCTTCACCATTGACCTCAATGAGCTCACAAATGTCCCATCGCAGATTGTACAAAAAGTGTTTTGAAGCTGTTGAATCAAAAGGAGGTTTTACTCTGTGGGATGAATGCACACATCACAAAGCAGATTTTTAGTTTTGGGATATTTTTCTTTTGGGATATTCACTATTTCACTTTAGGCCTCAATGCACTCCCAAATGTATTTTCTATGATTCTGCAAATACAGTGTTTCCAAACAGCTGAATCAAAAGTAAGGTTTAATGCACACATCAGAAAGTGGTTTCTCAGGGAGCTCTTTGACTTTTTATTTGGGGTATTTGATTTTTCACCACTGGCCTCAAAGAGTTCCAAAATGTCCCTTAGCATATTGTACAAAAATCGTATTTCCAGACTGCTAAATCAAAAGAAAGGTTTAAATCTGTGAGATGAATTCATACATCACAAAACTTTTTCTCAGATAGCTTCTTTCTAGTTTTTATATGGGGATATTTGCTTTTTCCCCATTGACCTCAATGAGCTCCCAAATGTACCTTCACAGATTTTAACAAAAAAGTGTTTCCAAAATAGTAAGTGAAAAGATAGTTTTAACTATGTCAGATGATGCCTCACATCACAAAGAAGTTTCACAGAGTGATTCTTTCTAGTTTTTGTCTTGGGATATTTGCTTCTTTACCATAGGCCTCAATGAGCTCCCAAATATTTCATCAGAAATTCTACAAAAACCTTGTTTCCAAGCTACTGAACCAAAAGAAAGGTTTAAATCTGTGAGATGAATCCATACATCACAAAGCAGTTTAACAGATAGCTTCTTTCTACTTTTAATCTGGGGATATTTCTTTTCTCACCACAGACCTCAATGAGCTTTCAAAAGTCCTATCACAGATTCTACAAAAACTATGTTTCCAAACTGCTGAATCAAAAGAACATTTTAACTCTGGGAGATGAATGCACACATCAAAAAGCAGTTTCTCAGATTGTTTCCTTCTAGTTTTTGTCTTGGGATATTTGCTTTTTCTCCATTGGGCTCAATGAACTTCCAAATATCCATTCACAGAATGGACAACAACAGTGTTTCCAAACTGCTCATTCAAAAGAAAGGTTTAACTCTGTGAGATGAGTGCACACATCACAAACTGGTTTCACAGATAGCAACCTTTTTGTTTTATCTTGGGATACTTGCTTTTTCACCATTGGCCTCAATGAGTTCCCAAATGTTCATTTGCAGAACATACAAAAACGGTGTTGCTGAACTGCTGAATAAAAAGAAAGGTTTAACTCTGTGAGATGAATACGCACATCACAAAGCAATTTCTCATAAATCTTCTTTCTAGTTTTTATCAGAAGATATTTTCTTCTTCACCGTAGGCCTCAATGCACTCCAAATTGTTCCACTGCAAATTCTACAAAAACAGTGCTTCCAAATTTCTGAATCAAAAGAATCATTTAACTCTGTGAGATGAATGCACAGATCCCACACTGGCTTCTCAGAAAGCTTTCTTTTAGTTTTTATCTTGGGATATTCACTTTTTCAACATTGGCCTCAATGAGTTCTCAAATAGCCATTCACAGAATGGAAAAAACGGGATTTCCAAATGACTGAATCAAAAGAAAGATTTCACTCCATGAGATGAATGTGCACATCACAACACAGTTTCTCAGATAGCTTCCTTCTAGTTTTATCTTGGGATATTCGCTTTTTCACCTTTGGTCAAAATGAGCTTGTAAATGTTCATTGGCAGAATGTACAAAAATAGTGTTTCCAAACTGCTGTATCAAGAGAAAGTTTTAACTCTCTGAAATGAATGCCCACATCACAAAGCAGTTTCTCAGAAAGCTTCTTTCTAGTTTTTATCTGAAGGTATTTCCTTTTTCACCATAGACCTCAATGCAGTTGCAAATGTCCTTTTGCAGATTCTACAAAAACAGTGTTTCCAAACTGCTGAATCAAGAGAAAGGTTTAACTCAATGAGATGAAGGCAGACATCACAAAGTGGTTTCTCAGATAGCTTCCTTCTTATTTTTATCTTGGGGTATTCCTTTTTTCACCACTGGCCTCAATGAGCTCCCAAATGTCCACTCGCAGAATGCACAAGAGCAGTGTTTCTAAACACTTGAATCAGAAGAATTGTTTAGCTACGTGAGGTGAATGCACACATCTCAAAGCAGTTTCTCAGAAAGTTTCTTTCCAGTTTTGATCTGAAAATATTTTGTATAACACCATAGGCCTCAATGTGCTCCCAAACGTCCTTGAGCAGATTCAAGGAAAACAGTATTTGCAAACTGCTGAATCAAGAGAAAGGTTTAACTGTGAGATGAATGTACACATCACAAAGCAGTTTCTCAGATACCTTCCTTCTTGTTTTTATCTTGGGATATTCTCTTTTTCACCATTGGCCTCAATGAGCTCCCAAATGTCCATTCGCAGAATATACAAAAACAGTTTTCCAAAATTCTGAATAAAAGAAAGGTTTAACTCAGTGATGTACAAAAACAGTGATTGAAGACTGTTGAATTAAAGGAAAGGTTTAACTTTGTGAGATGAATGCAAACATCATACAGCGGGTTTTCAGATAGCTTTCTTGTAGTTTTTTTCTTGGGATATTCGCTTTTTCACCATTGGCCTCAGTGAGCTCCCAAATGACCATTTGCAGAATGTACAAAAACAGTGTTTCCAAGCTTCTGAATCAAAAGAAAGGGTTATCTCTGTGAGATGAATGCATGCATCTCAAAGCAGTTTCTCAGAAAGCTTATTTCTAATTTTTATCTAAAGATGTTTTCTTTTTCAACACAGGCCTCAATGCCCTCCCAAATGTCCTTTCGCAGATTCTACAAAAACAGTGTTTCTAAATGACTGAATCAAAAGAAAGGTTTAACTCTCTGAGATAAATTATCACGTCACAAAGTGGTTTCTCAGATAGTTTCCTTCCAATTTCTATCTTGGTATATTCACTTTTTGACCACTGACCTCAGTGAGCTCTGAAATGTCCATTCACAGAATGAACAAAAACAGTGTTTCCAAACTGCAGAATTAAAAGAAAGGCTAAATTCTGTGAGATGAATGTACACATCACAAAGCACTTTCTCTGACAGCTTCCTTGTAGTTTTTATGTGAAGGTATTACATTTTTCACCCTAAAACCAAAGGCACTCCCAAATGTCCTCTGGCAGATTCTACAAAAACAGTGTTTCCAACCTGCTGAATCAAAAGAAAGGTTTGACTCTGTGACATGATTGCACACATCATAAAGCTGTTTCTCAGATAGCTTCCCTCTTATTTTTATGCTGGTATATTTGCTTTTTCAAAATTGGCTTCAATGAGCTCCCAAATATCCGTTATCAGAATGTACAAAGACAGTGTTTAGAAACTGCTAAATCAAAACAAATGTTTAACACTGTGAGATGAATGCAGACACCACGAAGCTGTTTGTCAGAAAGCTTCTTTCTACTTTTTTCTGAAGACATTTTCTTTTTCACCATAGGCCTCAATGTGCTTCCAAATGTCCCTTTGCAGTTTCTACAGAAATGCTGTTTCCAAACTGCTGAATCAAAAGAAACATTAAACTCTGTGAGATAAGCAGTTTGTAAGAATGCCTCTTAATAGTTTTCATCTGAAGATATTTTCTTTTTCACCATAGGCCTCAATGAGTTCCCACATATCAATTCACAGAATGTACAAAAACGTGTTTCCAAACTTCTGAATCAAAATAAGGGTTTAACTCTGTGAGATAAATGGAAACATCAAAAATCACTTTATAAGAATGCTTCTTTCTAGTTTATATCTGAAGATTTTTGTTTTTCACCATAGGCCTCAGTGTGCTTTGAAATGTCCTATCGCAGATTCTACAAAAAAAGTGTTTCTAAACTGATGAATCAAAATAGACATTTAACTCTGTGAGTGGAATGCACACATCACAAAGCGGTTTCTCAGATAGCTTTCTTCTAGTTTTTATCTTGGGATATTCACTTTTTCTCTATCAGCCTCAATAAGATCCCAAATGTCCATTCGTAGAATGGACAAAAATAGTATTTCCAAACTTCTGAATCTAAAGAGAGATTTATCTCTGTGAGTTCAATGCACTCATCAAAAAGCAGTTTGTCAGAATGCTTCTTTCTAGTTTTTATATGAATATATTTCCTTTTTAAAATAGGCCACAATGCATTCCCAAATGTCCTTTTACAGATTCTAAAAAAACAGTGTTTCCAAACTAGAGAATCAAAATCAAGGTTTCACTCTGTGAGATGAATGCACACATCACAAACGGGTTTCTCAGATAGTTTCCCTCTATTTTGTATCTCAGGCTATTTGCTATTACTCCATTGACCTCAATGGGCTCCCAAATGTCCATTCACAGAACGTACAAAAACAGTGTTTCCAAATGGCTTAATCAACAGAAAGGTTTAACTCTGTTAGATGAATGTTCATATCCAAAGAAGTTTCTCAAAAAGATTCTTTCAAAGTTTAGTTGAAGATATTTTCTTTTTCACAGTAGGTATCAATGGACTCCCAAATGTCCTTTGCACATTCTACAAAAACAGTGTTTCCAAACTGCATAATCAAAAGAAACGTTTAACTCTGTGAGATGAATGCACATATCACAAAGCAGTTTGTCAGAAATCTACTTGCTAGTATTTATCCGAAGACTTTTTCTTTTTCACCATAGGCCTCAATGTGCTTCCAAATGTCCTTTCACAGATTCTACAAAAAGGATGTGTCCAAACTGATGAATTGAAAGAAAGGTTTAACTCTGTGAGAGAAATACACACAACACAAAGTAGTATGTCAGATAGCTTCCTTCTAGTTTTTATCTTGGGATATTTGCTTTTTCTCTATCAGCCTCACTAATCTCCCAAATGTACTTTCATAGAAAGGGCAAAAACAGTGTTTTCAAACTTCTGAATCTAAAGAAAGTTTTAACTCTGTAAGTTGAATGAACACATCACAAAGAAATTTGTCAAAATGATTCTTTCCAGTTTTTGTTGGAATATATTTTATTTTTCACTATAGGCCACAAGGTGCTCCAAAATGACCTTTCAACGATTCTACAAAAAGAGTGTTTCCAAACTGCTGTATCAAAAGAAAGGTTTAACTTTGTGAGATGAATGCACACATCACAGAGCTGTTTGTCAGAAAGCTTCTGTCTAGTTTTGATCTGAAGACATTTTCTTTTTCACCATAGGCCTCAATGCACTCCAAAATGTCCTTTCACAGATTCTACAAAAACAGTGTTTCCAAACTGCTGAACCAAAAGAAAGGTTTAACTCTGTGACATGAATGCACACATCACAAAACAGTTTCTCAGAAAGCTTCTTTCTAATTTTTATCTGAATATATTTTCTTTTTCACCATAGGCCTCAAAGCGCTCCCAAATGCCCTTTTGCACATTCTACAAAAACAGGGTTTTCAAACTGATGAATCAAAAGAAACATTTAACTCAGTGAAAGGAATGCAAACATCACCAAGCTGTTTCTCAGATAGCTTCCATCTAGTTTTTATCTTGGGGTATTTGCTTTTTTACCACTGGATTCAATGAGCTCCCAAATGTCCATTCACAGAATGTATCAAAATGTTGCTTCCAAACTGCTGAATGAAAAGAAAGATTTAACTCTGTGAGATAAATGTACACATCAGAAAGCAGCTTGTAAGAATGTTTCTTTCTAGTTTTTATCTGAAGATATTTTCTTTTTCACAATAGGCCTCAATGAGCTCCCAAATATCCATTCACAGAATGTACAAAAACATTATTTCCAAACTGCTGTTTCAACAGAAAGGTTTCAGTCTGTGAGATGAATGCTGACATCAAAAAGTGGTTTCTCAGATAGCTTCCTTCCAGTTTTTATCTTGGTATATTTGCTTTTTCACCAATGGCCTCAATGAGCTCCACAACATCCCTTTGGAGATTCTAGAAAAACACTGTTTCCAAACAGCTAAATAAAAAGAATGGTTTAACTCTATCAGATCAATGCACACATCGCAAAGCATTTTCTCAGACAGCTTCCTTCTAGTTTTCAAGCCAGGATATTTTATTTTTCACTATTGGCCTCAATGAACTCCCAAATGTCCATTTGCAGAATGGACAAAAACAGTGTTTCCAAACAGTTGAATCAAAAGAAAAGTTTAACTCTGTGAGATGAATGCACACATCACAAAGGAGTTTCTCAGAAAGCTTCTTTCTAGTTTTTATCTGAAGATATTTTCTTTTTCACCTTAGGCCTCAATTGCTCTGAAACATCCACTCACAGATATTACAAAAACAGTGTTCCCAAACTACTGATTTAAAAGAAGGGCTTAACGCTGTGAGATGAATGCACACATCAGAAAGCATTTTCTCGGAAAGCTTCTTTCTAGTTTTTATCTGAAAATATTTTCTTTTTCACCATAGGCCTCAATGCGTTCCCAAATACCTTTTCGCAGATTCTTCAAAAACAGTTTTTTCCTAACTGCCGAATGAAAAGAAAGGTTTAACCCTGCGAGATAAATACACACATCACAATGTGGATTCTAAGACACCTTCCATCTAGTTTTTATCCTGGGATATTTGCTTTTTCACCTTTGACCTCAATGAACTCCCAAGTGTCCATTCACAGAATGGACAAAAACAGTTTTTCAAAACTCCTGAATTAAAAGGAAGGTTTAACTCTGTGACATGAATGCACACATAACAAAGAAGTTTCTCAGAAAGCTTCTTTCTAGTTTTTATCTGAAGGTATTTTCCTTTCCACCACAAGACTCAGCACTCCCAAAATTCCATTCACAAAATGTACAAAAACAGTGTTTCCAAACTATTGAATCAAAAGAAAGGTTTCACTCTGCAAAACGAATGCACACATCACAAAGCAGTTTCTCACATAGCTTCCTTCCAATTTATATCTTGGGATATTTGCTTTTTCACCATTGGCCTCAAAGAGCTCCCAAATGTCCATTGTCAGAATAGACAAGAACAGTGTTTCCAAGTGGCTGAATCAAAAGAAAAATTTCACTCTATGAGATGAATGCATACATCAGTAAGCAGTGTCTGAGAAAGCTTCTTTCTAGTTTTTATCAGAAGACATTTTCTTTCTTGCTGTAGGTATCTATGGACTCCCAAATATCCTTTTGAAGATTTTACAAAACAGTATTTCTAAACTGCTGGGCAAAAAGAAAGGTTTAAATATATGAGTTGAATGCACACATTACAAAGCCATTTCTCAGAAAGTTTCTTTCTAGTTTTAATCTGAAGATATTTTCTTTTTCACTCTAGGCCTCAATGTGTTCCCATATATCCCTTCACAGATTCTACAAAAACAGTGTTTCCAAACTACTGAATCAAAGAAAGTTTTACCTCTGTGAGATGAATGCACACATCACAAAGCAGTTTCTCAGATAGCTACCTTCTAGTTTTTATCCTGGGATGTTTACTTTTTCACCTTTAGCCTCAAGGACTTCAAAATGTCCATTCGAAGAATGGACCAAAACAGTGTTTCCAAATTGCTGAATCAAAAGAAATATTTAGCTCTGTGAGATGAAAGCACACATCACAAATCAGTTTCTCAGATAGTTTCCTTCCAGTTTTTATCCTGGGATATTTTATTTTTCACCATAGGCCACAAAGTGCTGTGAACTGTCCGTTAGTAGAATGGACTAAAACAGTGTTTCTCGTCTGAAGATATTTTCTTTTTCCCCATAGGCCTCAATGCATTCCCAAATACCTTTTCGCAGATTCTACAAAACAGTATATCCAAACTCCTGAAGAAAAAGAAAGGTAGAAAGCTATCTGAAGCTATTTTCTATTTAACCATAGTCCTCAATATGCTTCCAAATACCCCTTCACAAATTCTACAAAAAAAGTGTTTCCAAAGTGCTGAATGAAGAGAAAGGATTAACTCTGCAAGATGAATGGGCATATCACAAAGTAGTTTCTCACATAGCTTACTTCTTTTATCCTGGCATATTCACTTTTTCCCCTTTGGCCTCTTTGAGCTCCCAAATGTCTGTTCGCAGAACGGACAAAAACAGTGTTTCCAAACTACTGAATCAAAAGAAAGGTTTAACTCTGGGAGACAAATGCAAACATAACAAAGCAGTTTCTCAGAAAGCTTCTTTCTAGTTTTTAATCTGAAGATATTTCCTTTTTCACCAGAGGTCTTAAGGAGATCCCAAATATCCCTTTGCACATTCTACAAAAACAGTGTTTCAAAACTACTGAATGAAAAGAAAGTTTAACTCTGCGAGATGAATGCACACATCACAGAGCAGTTTCTGAGATAGCCTCCTTTTAGTTTTTATCCTGGGATGTTCGCTTTTCCACCATTATCATCAATGAGCTCCCAAATATCTCTTCAGAGATCGTATAAAAACATTGTTTCAGCTAGGCATGGTGGCTCATGCCTGTAATCCCAGCACTTTGGGAGGCTAACATGAGGTCAGGAGATCGAGACCATCCTGGCCATGGTGAAACCCTATCTCTACTAAAACAAAATCAAAAACAAAACAAAAACAAAAAAAAAAACACATTGTTTCCAAATTGCTGAATGATAAGAAAGGTTTTCCTCTGCGAGATGAATGCACACATCACAAAGTGCTTTCTCAGATAGCTTCTTCAAATTTTTTTTATCCTATTTTCACTTTTTTGCCATTGACCTCAATGAACTCCCAAATGCCCATGTGCAGAATGGACAAAAACAGTGTTTCTAAACTGCTGATTCAAAAGAATGGTTTGACTCTGTGAGATGAATGCTCACATCACAAAGTGGTTAATCAGATAGCTTCCTTCTAGTTTTTACGCTTTCATAGTCAATTTTTCACCATTGGCCTCAATGAGGTCCAAAATCGCAATTGGCAGAATGGACAAAAACAGTGTTTCCAAACTCCCAAATCAAAACAAAGTTTTAACACTGTGAAATGAATGTACACAACACAAAGCAGTTTCTCAGAAGGCTTCTTTCTCTTTTTTATCTGAAGATATGTTCTTTTTCCCTTAGGCCTCAATGCATTCGTAAATATCCCCTTCCAGATTCTACAATACAGTGTTTCCAAACTGCTGAATGAAAAGAAAGGTTTAAATCTGTGAGATGTATGCACATGTCCCAAAGCAGTTTCTCAGATAGCTTCCTTCTTGTTTTCTTTTCCTGGGATATTTACTTTTTCACCATTGGCCTCCATGAGCTCTCAAAAGTCCATTCACAGAATGGACAAAAACAGTATTTCCAAACTGCTGAATGAAAAGAAAGTTTTAACTCTGTGAGATGAATGGACACTTCACAAAGCAGTTTCTCAGAAAGCTTCTTTCTAGTGTTTATCTGAAGATATTTTTCTTTTCACCATAGACCTGAGTGTGCACCCAAATATCCCTTTGCATATTCTACAAAGACAGTGTTTCCAAACTGCTGAATGAAAGGAAAGTTTTAACTTTTCTAGATGAATGCATACATCACAAAGTGGTTATTCTGATAGCTTACTTGTAATTTTTAATGTGGGATATTGGATTTCCTGCCTTTGGCATCAATGCGCTCCCAAATATCCCTTTGCAGATTCTACAAAAACAGTGTTTCTAAACTGCTGAATGAAAAGAAAGCTTTAACTCTGTGAGATGAATGCACACATCAGAAAGTGGTTTCTCAGATACCTTCCTTCCAGTATTTATCCTGGGATATTCACTTTTTCATCATTGGCACCAATGAACTCCTAAACGTCCATTTGCAGAATGGAGAAAAACTGTATTTTCAAACTACTGCATCAAAAGAATGGTTTAACCATGTGAGATGAATGCATACATCACAAAATAGTTTCTCACAAACCTTCTTTCTAGTTTTTATCTGAAGATATTTTCTTTTTCACCAAAGGCCTCAACACGCTCCCAAATATCCCTTTGCAGATACTACAAAAACATTGCTTCCAAACAGCTGAATGAAAATAAAGGTTTAACTCTGTGAGATGAATGCACACATCACAAAGTGGTCTCTCAGATAGCTTCCTTCTAGTTTTTATCCTGGAGTATTCTATTTTCCCCATTGGCCTCAATGAGCTCCCTAATGTAAACTCGCAGAATAGACAAAAAATCTGTTTCCAAATTGCTGAATTAAAAGAAAATTTTAACTCTGTGAGATGAATGCAAACATCACAAAGCAATTTCTCAGAAAGATTCTTACTAGTTTTTATCTGATGATATAATCTTTTTCACCATAGGCCTCAAAGCGCTCCCAAATATCTCTTCACAGAATCCAGAAAAACAGTGTGTCCAAGCTGCTGAATGAAAAGATAGGTTCAACTCTATGAGATAAATGCACACATCACAAAGCGGTTTCTCAGATAACTTCTTTATAGTTTTTATACAGGGATATACATTTTTAGGCATTGGCCTCAATGAGTTCCAAAATGTTCACTTGCAGAATGGCCAAAAGCAGTGTTTACAAATTTCTACATCAAAAGAAAGGTTTAACTCTGTGAGATGAACGCACACATCACAAAGCATTTTCTCAGAAATCTTCTTTCAAGTTTTTATCTGAAGATATTTTCTTTTCCATGAAAGGCCTCAATGTGCTCTCACATATCCTTTCACAGATTCTACAAAAACAGTGTTTCCAAGCTACTGAATAAAAAGAAAGGTTTAACTCTGTGAGGTGAATGCACACATCAAAATGCGGTCTCTCAGACAACTTCCTTATACTTTTTATACTGGGATATTCACTTTTGCACCATTGGCTTCAATGAGCTCCCAAAAGCTCATTCACAGAATGGACAAAAACAGTGTTTCCAAACTGCTGCATCAACAGAAATGTTTAACTATGTGAGATGAACACACACATCACAAAGCAGTTTCTCAGAAAGCTGCTTTCTGGTTTTTATCTGAAATATTATATTTTTCACCATGGGCCTCAATGCACTCCCAAATATCCCTTCACAGATTCTACAAAAACAATGTTTCCAAAGTGCTAAATGAAAAGCAAGGTTTAACGCTGTGAGATGAATGCACACATTACAAAGCAGTTTCTCAGATAGCTTCCTTCTAGTTTGTATCCTGATATATTCACTTTTTCACTTTTGGCCTCAAAGAGCTCCAAAATGTCCATTTGCAGAATGACAAAAATATTTTTTTGAAACTGCTGAATCAAAAAAAAAAAATGTTTAACTATGTGAGATAAATGCACACATCACAAAGCAGTTTCTCAGCAAGCATCTTTCTAGTTTTTATCTGAAGATATTTTCTTTTTCACCATTAGCATCAATACTTTCCCAAGGAACACTTCACAGATTCTAAAAAAACTGTGTTTCCAAACTGGTTAATGACAAGAAAGGTTTAACTATGTGAGATGAATGCACACATCACAAAGCAGTTTCTCATAAAGCTTCTTTCTAGTTTTTATCTGAAATATTATATTTTTCACCATAGGCCTCAATGCACTTCCAAATAACCCTTCATAGTTTCTACAAAAACAATGTTTCCAAATTGTAGAATGAAAAGAAAGGTTTAACTCTGTCCAATGAATGCACACATCACAAAGCGTTTCCTCAGTCAGCTTTTACTGGTTTTTATCCTGGGATATTTGATTTATTGACCCTGGCCTCAATGAGCTCCCAAATGTCCATTGGCAGAATGGACAAAAACAAGGTTTCCAAACTGCTGAATCAAAAGAAAGGTTAACTCTGTGAGATGAATTCAAACATTAAAAAACAGTTTATCAGAAAGCTTCTTTCGGGGGCGGAGCAAGATGGCCGAATAGGAAGAGCTCCAGTCTCCATCTCCCAGCACGAGCGACACAGAAGACCGGTGATTTCTGCATTTTCAACTGAGGTACTGGGATCATCTCACTCGGGAGTGCCGGACAATCGGTGCTGGTCAGCTGCTGCAGCCCGACCAGCGAGAGCTGAAGCAGGGCGAGGCATCGCCTCACCTGGGAAGCGCGAGGGGGAAGGGAGTCCCTTTTCCTAGCCAGGGGAACTGAGACACACAACACCTGGAAAATCGGGTAACTCCCACCCCAATACTGTGCTGTAACACCGGCACACCGGAGATTATATCCCACACCTGGCCGGGAGGGTCCCACGCCCACGGAGCCTCCCTCCTTGCTAACACAGCAGTCTGCAGCAATCTAACCGCAAGGCAGCAGTGAGGCTGAGGGAGGGGCGCCCGCCATCGCTGTGGCTTAAGTAGGTAAATAAAGCCGCTGGGAAGCTCAAACTGGGTGGAGCTCACAGCAGCTCAAGGAAACCTGCCTGTCTCTGTAGACTCCGCCTCTGGGGACAGGGCTCAGCTAAAGCAGCAGAGGCCTTTCCAGACGCGAACGACTCTGTCTGACAGCTTTGAAGAGAGCAGTGGATCTCCCAACACGGAGGTTGAGATCTGAGAAGGGGCAGTCTGCCTGCTCAAGTGGGTCACTGACCCCTGAGTAGCCTAACTGGGATACATCCCCCACTAGGGGCAGTCTGACACCCCACACCTCACAGGGTGGAGTACACCCCTGAGAGGAAGCTTCCAAAGCAAGAATCAGACAGGTGCACTCGCTGTTCAGCAATATTCTATCTTCTGCAACCTCTGCTGCTGATACCCAGGCAAACAGGGTCTGGAGTGGACCTCAAGCAATCTCCAACAGACCTATAGCTGAGGGTCCTGACAGTCAGAAGGAAACCTATCAAACAGGAAGGACACCTAAATCAAAACCCCATCAGTACGTCACCATCATCAAAGACCAGTGACAGATAAAACCACAAAGATGGGGAAAAAGCAGGGCAGAAAAGCTGGAAATTCAAAAAATAAGAGCGCATCTCCTCCTGCAAAGGAGCACAGCCCATCGCCAGCAACGGATCAAAGCTGGTCAGAGAATGATTTTGATGAGACGAGAGAAGAAGGCTTCAGTCCATCAAACCTCTCAGAGCTAAAGGAGGAATTACGTACCCAGCGCAAAGAAACTAAAAATCTTGAAAAAAAAGTGGAAGAATTGACAGCTAGACTAATTAATGCAGAGAAGGTCATAAACGAAATGACAGAGGTGAAAACCATGACAAGAGAAATACGTGACAAATGCACAAGCTTCACTAACCGACTCGATCAACTGGAAGAAAGAGTATCAGCGATTGAGGATCAAATGAATGAAATGAAGCGAGAAGAGAAACCAAAAGAAAAAAGAAGAAAAAGAAATGAACAAAGCCTGCAAGAAGTATGGGATTATGTCAAAAGACCAAATCTACGTCTGATTGGGGTGCCTGAAAGTGAGGGGGAAAATGGAACCAAATTAGAAAACACTCTACAGGATATCATCCAGGAGAACTTCCCCAACCTAGCAGGCCAGGCCAACATTCAAATTCAGGAAATACAGAGAACGCCACAAAGATACTCCTCCAGAAGAGCAACTCCAAGACACATAATTGCCAGATTCACCAAAGTTGAAATGAAGGAAAAAATCTTAAGGGCAGCCAGAGAGAAAGGTCGGGTTACCCACAAAGGGAAGCCCATCAGACTGACAGCAGATCTCTCGGCAGAAACTCTACAAGCCAGAAGAGAGTGGGGGCCAATATTCAACGTTCTTAAAGAAAAGAATTTTCAACCCAGAATTTCATATCCAGCCAAACTAAGTTTCATAAGTGAAGGAGAAATAAAATTCTTTACAGATAAGCAAATGCTTAGAGATTTTGTCACCACCAGGCCTGCCTTACAAGAGACCCTGAAGGAAGCCCTAAACATGGAAAGGAACAACCGCTACCAGCCATTGCAAAAACATGCCAAAATGTAAAGACCATCGAGCCTAGGAAGAAACTGCATCAACTAATGAGCAAAGTAACCAGTTAATATCATAATGGCAGGATCAAGATCACACATAACAATATTAACCTTAAATGTAAATGGACTAAATGCTCCAATTAAAAGACACAGACTGGCAAACTGGATAAAGAGTCAAGACCCATCAGTCTGCTGTCTTCAGGAGACCCATCTCACATGCAGAGACATACATAGGCTCAAAATAAAAGGATGGAGGAAGATCTACCAAGCAAATGGAGAACAAAAAAAAGCAGGGGTTGCAATCCTAGTCTCTGATAAAACAGACTTTAAACCATCAAAGATCAAAAGAGACAAAGAAGGCCATTACATAATGGTAAAGGGATCAATTCAACAGGAAGAGCTAACTATCCTAAATATATATGCACCCAATACAGGAGCACCCAGATTCATAAAGCAAGTCCTTAGAGACTTACAAAGAGACTTAGACTCCCATACAATAATAATGGGAGACTTCAACACTCCACTGTCAACATTAGACAGATCAACGAGACAGAAAGTTAACAAGGATATCCAGGAATTGAACTCATCTCTGCACCAAGCGGACCTAATAGACATCTATAGAACTCTCCACCCCAAGTCAACAGAATATACATTCTTCTCAGCACCACATCACACTTATTCCAAAATTGACCACATAATTGGAAGTAAAGCACTCCTCAGCAAATGTAAAAGAACAGAAATTATAACAAACTGTCTCTCTGACCACAGTGCAATCAAACTAGAACTCAGGACTAAGAAACTCAATCAAAACCGCTCAACTACATGGAAACTGAACAACCTGCTCCTGAATGACTACTGGGTACATAACGAAATGAAAGCAGAAATAAAGATGTTCTTTGAA
>NW_022306318.1:0-1205 GCF_002776525.5 Piliocolobus tephrosceles | reverse complement strand
ATTACTTTATTATTTTTATAATTTTTTTTTTATATTTTTTTTTTTTTATTTATTTCGATTTGTTTATTTCGATTTATTTATTTCGATTTATTTATTTCGATTTATTTATTTCGATTTATTTATTTCGATTTGTTTATTTTTATTTATTTTTATTTAAAAGAAAAAAATCGGCGAAGTGTTCTGGTTAAATCTACCTTACGTTTTGTACATTTATTATAAAAAAAAAAAAAAAAAAAAACAAAAAAAAAAAACCAGACTTATTTATTTTTTTTTTTTTTTTACATTAACCCTTATTTGACAACATTTTACCAAATATATGTTCCTATGCTTTTTTATAGAAATGTTTTTCAAAGCAGTTATAGTCTTTTTTGTTTTCAAAACTCTTTTTTTTTTTAATGATTTTGTATGTATATATTTATATGTACATACTCGTGCTTACGTTTAATCCCTATGTTAGCTAATTAACAAAACTAAATATATTAATTTTGGAATATAAAATTGTGTCAATGGTTTTTACCTTCTTAATGATAATTAAAAAATAATTAAAAAATAATTAAAAAATAATTAAAAAAATAATTAAAAAAATAATTAAAAAATTAATTAAAAAATTAATTAAAAATATTTAAAAAATAAACTAAAAAAGTGAATTCACATGTTTTAAAAAAGTAAAACATAGTTATCTTCCCCAATTAATTAAAAAGATAAAAATGTTACAAAGTTAAATGTCCCTATAAATAATAAAAAAAAAAAAAAATAAAAAAAAAAAAAAAAAAAAAACTATTTCATAACTATATACTACTTTTACCGTTATTCATATGTTTATAAGGATAATGTTTTATTACTTTTTTTTACATTGCTTAATTAATTATGTGATTAATTATGAGAATAGGTTAGCTATGTGACTAATTATGTGAACAATTACGTTACTAGCTATTTGATTAATTAGTTGATTACTGTTGATCATATATATGTTATATAATTATGCCTTCGAAAAGGCTAAATAAGTATGATACGAACTATATACATTTTATGTATGTATCTATGTATGCATGTATGTATGTATGTATCTATGTGTACACACGCACTTATATGTTTAATAATGAAATTCACCCACTTAGATATAATCACGTATATTATATATATATATATAATCAAAGGCACACACCAGTCGTATATATATACAAATATACGTGATTATATCTAAG
>NW_022306315.1:0-1149 GCF_002776525.5 Piliocolobus tephrosceles | reverse complement strand
AAAAAAAAAAAAAAAATAAATATATAAAATAAATAATAATAACAAAATTAAAACGCCTTATATATTAGTAAACATAATGTGTTTACCCCTTTTTAATAATTATATAAAGTTATGTTATTATGACAATTGTAAAAAGATATACATAATGTTTTTATTGATCTAATATTATCTATAAACATGAATAACATATATGTCTAATTATTTAAATGGTTTATTAAGTTTATTTTATTTACATTATAATAAATGTAAGTGTAAATTACACATATATAAATCAAATGTGCTAATTTTTTTTTTTATGTTTTATCCATAATATTTTTATTATAAATATGTGTACTAAAAAAAAAACATAAACTTTACAATTGGGTAAAATGTCATAATATACAAAACACAAATCAAATGAAATGTTTAGAACTAACATAACAATCGTATATAATCGTATGTAACATGCTTTGTTTAAGTAACTTAAGTAAAAAAAAAAAAATAAATAAAATAAAAAAATTAACATGTATGTATATATGTGTTACATATTTTTTTTTTTTATTTTACAAGTTTAATATATTGTAGTTAATGACTACTGTTACGTTTGTGTTTGTTGTATAAATTATATTTTTTATATTTTTATGCAGACTTGGTTGTATATTTTTATTAATGTGTTTATTTTAACATCTGTGGCTCCATACATTTTCGTTTGCATTGATAAATATGTTAAGTGCTTTTTTATGTATATATTAAGATTTTTGTTGTTTAAGATAATCAATATAAGTGTCCGATGTTATTGTCAGTTTATAATTGAAGTCACCATCATCACATTTTGCTTTTATAGTTTTTATTTTAGCTTCCAATAAAGAAGACTCAAAACGGTCTTTTAATATTTTTAAATTTGATAAATATAAGTTTATTAAATGTCCTAAATAATTTACTTGATTTTGTGTAAAAACTTCATATTTATCTTGATACCCGTAATATTCTATACTAATAAAACCATTACCACAAGCTACTTTTTTGAAGATAGCATCTTTAAGTGAACGTACGTCACCTTCCTCTTGGTATGGGCCTGGATCAAGTTCGCCAATACAATTATTAACACATTCGCAAAGTTCTAAATAAATGTAAAAAAAATAATATACTAAATATTACCAACTTCATTTT
>NW_022306309.1:0-4756 GCF_002776525.5 Piliocolobus tephrosceles | reverse complement strand
TATATGTTGTATGCTAATCAAACTATTTTATTATAAATGTTAACATATGTTAATAACAGTTATAATCAAATATATTTGTAATTTCAAAAACATTATGTATTTGTAGTATTGATATATTTTTTTATAGCTTTTTTTATTTTTCGCCTAACACGAAAACGTAAATCACAATATTTTGCAAATGCAATAGGGTAAATACCAAGAAATAACACTACCGCAATCAAAGGCTCAATAAAAACTTGCAAAAGCATAATTAATACATACATGGAAATATATATAGAATGATCAGGTATAATATTTAAAATATTTTTGGTGTACTCGTTCACAATCACAAGCAAATCACTTTTAAGCATGTACATTGTGCTCAAACTTATTTTTCTATTAGCAATTTCTTCATTTGACATATGATCTAATTTTTTTATAAAACGCTTGTCAATTATTTTTAGAATTCTAAAAATATCTTTTAACACTCTTGTAATCTCTTCCAATTCATCTGATGCAGTTGTTAATTCCTTTGTAAATAATGGTGTTTCTTCAAGCAATTTCGTTTTTTTCTAATAAAAATTTTTCATTTAATAATTCTACTGCATCTAATAATTCCTCATTTGTAGGTTCTACTAATGCTTCATTTAATTGTTTTACTTTTTCCAATACTATTAATATTTCAATTCTTTTCTTTTTAAATTTGACATTAGCTGGAGATTTTTCACCAAATGCTTCCTAAAAAGTAAGCAAAATATGTTATATAAATAATTAACATATGTAATATAAATATTTAAAAGATGTACCTATATGTGTATAAATATACAAGTTCATCAAACTAGTATCATTATTACCTCGGAGTTAATTGGGAAAAATTGAATAAAAATAATAAAAATAATTGTTTGAAAAAAATAAATCACTAACTGCATGTTAAATATCTTATTTATCTATTGCAATACATATTTTCAAATTTATTTATTCATATAAATAAAAAAAATGGAATTTTCCATTTTTATAACAATTTTAATAAACATCGAATTATACACTAAATACAAAATATAATAAATTATTAAAAATAAGTTTTTAAAATATATTTGATTTAGTGATTAATACAAACAAACAAACCAACTAAAAAAAAACAAAAAAGTTGGGTTTCTTTTATATAACATTGCAAATGTTTTTATATAACTTGTATAAACATCTGTTTTAACAAACATGAATTTAAAAAACATTTACATTATTAAATAAGTAAAAATAACCTATTTTTTTATTTATTTATTTTTTTTTTTTATTTAATTTTTTTTTTTTTTTAATTTAGAAAGATTTTATTTTAAGCGCTTAGAACAATTCTAAAAAAACGCGTAAAAAAGTGTTATATACATTTGCATGCACCTTTTTTCTCCATTTTAAATTTTTATAAATTAACTGTATCAATTTATAATCTTGACAAACTCAATTGTAAATACTATTTTATGAATCATTAACAGTATATAACTTGGCATGTTTGTAATCCCAAATATATTAATATATACATGTGAGAATAAACAAAATAATTTTTTTTATACATACCTTTTTAATTTCTATATTAATATAAACGTTTTAAAAAAAAAATCATGCATATGACTATTTATATTGAAAAAAAAATTTCAATTATTTTGTTTGGTTTCTTTCATTCATTGAATTTATAAAAGAAACACTAACAATCTCAATACAAAACACTATTATAATTTTCGACCAATTTAGATTTAATGTTTAAAATAAAGAAATGTTTTACTGTGGTTAGTTACAGAAACGTTTATTAATCTATGCACTTTGGTAACAGTTTATAAATAATAATTAGGTCGAACATGTGTTCTTTATAAAATTAACATTTACTTAAAAAAAAAATAGTGCTTTTGTTTCATGTGCCAGGTTTAAAAAATATATCATATTTATATGTTATTATATGTACTAATATAAATAAATAAACATCTCAAAATTTTTCTCATATATTCTAAATCACTTGAAAAAAAAAGATTTCCTGCAAATCTGTTGTTAAAACCCATAATTATAACGTACTTATATTTTTGAACAGATAGTTATGTATTTAACGTTCATATTTGCTCGTAACAATTTTAGACATAAAGCAAGTTAGTTAGTTAGACATTTAGTCGTGTAAAATTGCTTTTGGTAATACATAGCCATTTTAATATTAGCTGAGTTATATATATATATATATATATATATATATATATATATATATATATTTTGTCCTTTATATTATACCATTTTTTTTAATCGATTAAAATTATTAGTTATATTTGTAATATAAATAATTGTACAATGAGTTATATAGCCGTATGTAGCTAGTTTACACAAATATGTGTTTTTTCTGTTTCCTGCTTTTTGTGGTAATAAACTTATAAAATTAATCATTCATCAAAAAAAAAAAAAAAAAAAAAAAAAAAAAAAAAAATTATAAACCTTATAATAAATAAAAAAAAATATATTTAAGTCCATAAAGGATTTGGTTACTTAACAAACATCGCTAAAATTAATTAAAAATGTATATAATTTTTTTCAAGCATTGTTTGCTTCTAAAAGATTTAAAAAATATCAAAAAAAAAAGCCATTTACAAATGTTGTAAAATTTAATAGCATGTTTAGGTTGTTAAATACATTTTAATCCAAATATTAACACAATTTTAACAAAATAAATGTTAATTTAATAAAAATTTTTAAAAAAATTATTTTATTTATAGTGTAATATATATTTAATTTATTTTTTATATGATTAAAACAAAAACAATAAAGTTAATGAAAAAAAAAAATGCAGGTACTGGAAATAGCCAAATTCACGACTGTTTAAAAAATAAAATAAAATATATGTGTAATGCATACGAAATGAAATATTACAAAAACATATCAAATAATATACTCAATAATTATGCGTACATATATATATTAATCTATTTAGTTATAACAAAACGTATTGTTATGTTCAAAATACGATTACATTTTTTTTTTTTTTTTTTTTTTTTAGTAATAATTTTTTCATTATAATACAACACATGTGTACATTGAAAATTTTTAAAGGAAATTGTATGTTTCATTTATCTAAGCATTTTGGGGTGTTTTTGTGCGTTTTACCGTTTAACAGTCCATTTTGATTTTTTTTTTTTTTTTTGCCACTTCCATTATGACATACATACTTTAAATAATATAGTCTAGGACAATAAATATAGATGTCGATAAAAAATGCAATATTTTTTTATAACGCACATTTTTTAAAAATCGTTTTAAGCATCTAATATGAACACATTAAAGTACTTCGTGATTTTTTTACTAAATGTTTTTTATAAGCATAAAACAATTTAATTAAAAATAGTTTATATTTTGTATCAAATGTATTAAGAACTTTTCTTAAATATTGATGTGAACATTTTCCATTTTTAAGAGTATTATGTAATGTATATAAATACTGTTTTTTCCTTATAAAATACTTCTTTTATCATATTAGTATAAAAAGTATTCCTATATTTATATTTATAATAGGGATTCATATGATATGCATTTGTTAAAATATCCCAACTTTTAAATAATTCGTTTTTTACACCGAGAAAATAATATCTCATCATACTAATCTCCATATTATATAACATAAGCATTTGTAAAGTATCAAAGTCTTTACTGTTTTTTTTCTAATATATTTTTTAATTCATGTGAAATATTTATGAATGACATATTTATATTATTTAAATAAAACTCAAAATTTTTAGGAGAAGAATCAGTTTTGTTCTGAGATGTATTTGTTGTTCGTTTCTGTTAGTTTGTTCATTGGGGTTTACAAAAATATTTGATGATGTCTCAGAAGTATGTGGCATCGCATCACCTTCCATTTTGTTTTTTTGTAGTACAAGCTTTAAAAAATGATTCATATGATTTGTCACATTCGTTTAATGACAAAGTGCTTCCTGTTATTTCGTTAACAATTGTTTGGTTTTGTTTTGTTTTTTCCATTTTTGTTGCAAATTTTTTAAAAAACGTTTTCATAGTTATCCATTTTGTTATTCTCTATGTTTCTATTATTTTTATCTATTTGTTCAAATGTCTGATGATTAGATTGTTTTACATACTGATCTTTTTTTTTATCATTATCAAATACATACTTACTATTATTAGTTCTGCCTCCACTAATTCTAACACTGTTAAATATATCTCTTGTATTTTTTGTTTCGGAAGTATCACACTTTTTTTTCCATATTTATAAAATTAGATATTTTATTTGTATCAATTTGTTTGTTATTTTTTACTATTATATTTAAAAGATGCACATTCATTTGTGTTAGGATATGTATTGGAACTGTATGTATTGAATACCTTTTCATACACATCGTCTGTACTCAAAACATCAGGCATTTTCATAATGTTACTCAAATCGTCATACAAGCTAGCTATATCATTTTTTTTTTCATTTATGTTATATTCTGTTAATTGTCTTGCGTATGTTATAATTTTTTTTTTTTTTTTTAAAATTCCGATAGAACCATGCCTATTGTTATATCCATTCTGTAAACAAATTACAAAAGTAACGTAAAACAAAAATTTATATAAACCTATCAGTAGTATATATATATATATATATATATATATATATATTTTACATTAACCAAACTATTGTATATTAAAAAAGGAATAGATAAAAAAGAAAACATAATATAATAGCACTATCGTATTATATACTAAACATTCAATGTTTAATATCTTACTTGTAATAATAGATAAAATAAAAAAAAAA
>NW_022306308.1:0-1320 GCF_002776525.5 Piliocolobus tephrosceles | reverse complement strand
CCCGAGCTCCCCTCTCCGCCCAAACCAAGAGTCTGGACCCACCCAGCTCCATCTTTCCTTCAAGGACCCAGGAGTTCCAGGCAGACCCCATGCCGTTCTCACTAGAAGTTCTTTATAATTGTAGTCACAGGTTTTGCAGTCCTTAGCCTCGGAGTCGCCCCCACAAGTGATCTATTTCCAGAGAGAGAAGAGCAGGACCACCAGGGAGGCCAAGCGAAGAAACAGAAGAAACACAGTCCTGGCGGGGGGAAGGCAGAGAATGGGCCCTGATCCGGTACCCACCACGTGGCAGTCCTCTTCTCAGTGGAACGCGCTCGCATTCAACCCATCTCACAGATGAAGAAGCTGAGGCCCAGCGACAGTCAGGATCTTTCTTTCTTTCTTTTTAGACAGGGTCTCACTTGTTGTACAGACTGGAGTGCAGTGGCACGATCTCAGCTCACTGCATCCTCTACCTCCCAGGCTCAAGCGATTCTCCTGCCTCAGCCTCCCGAGTAGCTGGGACTACAGAAGCCCCTATCGCCGGGCTAACTTTTGTATTTTTACGAGAGAGAGGGTTTCACCATGTTTGTCAGGCTGGTGTCGAACTCTTGACCTCAGCCTCGGCCTCTCAAAGTGCTGGGATTACAGGTGAGAGCCACCGCGCCTGGCCAGCGGAGTCAGGATTTGAATCCCTGGATCCGATATCAGCAGGATTTCCGTGTCTTACCTGTCAGCGCCAACATTCCTCTGACCGCCCCGACCCTCCATCATTCCCAGCCATCCCCATGAGGCTGGAACCTGAACAGGATAAAAACGATCTGGTGACTTCTAGTGTAGCCTTCCAGTGGAGCAATGAGCTTGAAAACGGGCGGCAGCACAAAGTTGACCCCAGCGATGAACATGGACGGAAGGTAATTCACCCCAAGCTTCAGCAGTGGCAACTCCTGAACAAGGGGCGTCTCCTGGGAGAGGGAGTGGACCATGAGCAGAGGCTTGGGGTCCTGGAGGAGCCAAGCTTAAGGTCCACCCCCAGACCTCCTCTTTGTTGTTTGTTTGTTTTTGTTTTGTTTGTTTTGAGACAGAGTCTGGCTCTGTCGCCCACGCTGGAGTGCAGTGGTGTGATCTTGGCTCACTGCAACCTCCGCCTCCCGGGTTCAAGTGATTCTTCTGCCTCAGCCTCCTGAGTAGCTGGGATTACAGGAGTGCACCACCACGCCCATCTAATTTTTGTATTTTTAGTAGAGACGGATTTTCGCCATGTTGGTCAGGCTGGTCTTGAACTCCTGACCTTGTGATCCCCCTACCTCAGCCTCCCAAAGTGCCGGGATTACAGGCGTG
>NW_022306307.1:0-3793 GCF_002776525.5 Piliocolobus tephrosceles | reverse complement strand
GAAAATTCATAAATGCAGGGAAATTTAAAAACACACTTTTAAACATGTATTGATGTAGAAATCACAAAGGAAATTAGAAAATATGTGGAGACCATGCAAACAAAAGCACAGTATACCAAAAGTGATTAAGTGCAATAGCTGTAAACACCTACATTAATGAAGAAGAAGCATAAAGTAGAACCAGAGGTAGGTGAAGGAAAGAAATAGATCAGAGTAGAGACAAATGAAATAAAGATGAGAAAAAACAATAGAATCAATGAAAACAAAAGCTGTTTCTTTAACTTAAATAAAATCAGAGCTGAATGGAGGGACATAACTGCTGACCTTACAGATACAAAGGGATGATAATGTGATGCTGTGCACAACTGTAGGTCGACAGATTAGATGGAAAAATACATAGAAACACATAAATTACAAAACTGATTCAAGAAAATATAGAAAATCTGAACAGAACTACAGTCAGCAGATTGAACCAATATTTAAAAATGCTCACAAGAAAAAATATCAGATTGATGGCTTTGTTGGTGAAATTCTAACATACATTTATTCAAACCAATTCTCAAAATTTTTCAAAAAATAGAAGAGAAGGGAATACTTCCTATGAGGCCAACATTAGCCAGCTACTAAAGCCAGGGGATTGGAGGAAGGAATAAACATCACAAGCAAGAAAATAAATAAACAAACAAACAAACATATATATGTATATATGTGCAAATTCCATCACAGCATCACACATAATAGCAAGTCAAATCAGAGCATATTAAAAGTATTATACATGATGACCAAATGTGATTTGTCCCAGGAATGAAAGGGTAGGTCTGTATATGATAATGAAATTAATATACCACATTAATAGGAAAGCATGACAAAAGTCCAACATCCATTCATGATAAAAAAAAAAAAAAAAACCTCAACGTACAAAAATTGAAAGTAAATTCTTCCATATGACAAAGGGTATATATGCAAAGCCAACAGCTAGCATCATAGCCAGTGGGAGAAGACCAGAAATCTTTAGTACTAAAATCGGAAACAAGACAAGGATGCCGATTTTTATGACTTCTGTTTGACATCCTGCAGGGTGTTCTAGCCAGAGCATTTAAGCAAGAAAAGGAATTAAAAGGCAGTCCAATTGGAAGGAAAGAAGTACCTCTACTTGTAAATGCCAGTATGTTAAATGCAGAGAATGTCAAAGAATATACACATATATACAATGCACGCACATAAATTCACAAACGACTGTAGAAAGCCTGGAAGGTACAATAAAAATCAATTGTGATTCTATACATAAGCAATGAACAATCTAAAGGATGAAATTAAGAATTTCTATTTAAAGTAGTACCCAAAAGAATAACTAGAAATAAATTTTACCATTGAGAGGAAAGATTTGTACACTGAAGACTACAAAACATTCCTGAAAGAAATAAATACATGAAAAATGTATTCTGTGTTCATTAATTGAAATAGTTAATATTAAAATAACTATACTTCCCAGTGATCTACCAATTAATGCAATCCCTATGAAAATCACAATGGCCTTATTCCTCCCAAAATGGGAATTTAATGTTCAAATTCATATGAAGTCGCAACATGACCCAAATAGCTAAAAACATGTCTTGAAAAAAGAACAAATTTGAAGAACTCACATTTTTTTTTCTCAAAACTTACTAAAAAGCTACTGTAATCAAAAGATTGTGGTACTGGCATAAAGATGGACATAAACGTGGAATCATACTGAGTGTCCAGAAAAAAATCATGTTTATGGTCATTTAATACTTGGCAAAGTTGTCAATTCTATTCACTGAGAGACAGAATGGTCTTTTCAGAAAATAGTATTGTGGCAACTGGATATCCAACATATAAAATAATGAAGTTGGACTACATATAACAGTTACTCAACATGGATTAATCGCCTAGATATAATATCTAAAAATTTAAAGTCTTAGATAAAACATAGGGGTCACTTCATGACCTTGGATTTGGCAGTTGATTGTTATATGTGAAACCAAAAGCCTGGGCAAGAAAAGGAAAATAGATAAATTATATTACCTAATTTTTTTAAAAAATGTGCATCAAAGAACATTATCACAAAAGTAAAAAGATAACCTATAAAATGGAAAGAAATATTTTCAAATATTACATCTGATAAAGGTCTAATATCTAGGACATATAAAGAATTCCTATAACTAATACAAAGACAAAAAAATTCTATTAAAAATGGCCACAGGGATTGAACAGCTATGTCTCCAAAGAAGATATACAAATGGACAAGCACATAAGCAAAGATACTCATTAGTTATTAGTCATGCAAATCAAAACACAATGAAGTACCATTTTACATACCTAGGATGGTGATTTTTTAAAAAAAGAAAACTGACAAGCATTAGTGAGGATATAGGGCGATCAGAGCCCTTGTACATTTCTCTAGTAGAGGTATAAAACACTTCAGCTGCTGTGGAAAATATCTTGGAGATTCTTCAGAAACTTAAACGTAGGTTGGCCATCAGCAAGATGGTAGAATAGGACTCCCCAGAACTCATGCCCTTGCAGAAAAATCAATTTGAACAACTATCCATGCATGCAAAAACCTTCACAATAGCTATGAAATTCAGATGGGAGATTTCAGCACCTGCTGTAACACGGAACTGAAAATAGATGCATTGAAGAGAGGAGGAATGACTGTTTTACAGAACTCCCATCATCCCTCTTCCAGCCCCAGGCAGCACAGAGTGGAGAGTGATACCGTCTGAATTAGAGAACAAGAGGAAAATGAGCATCAGATTTTTGTCTCAGACCCTGAAACTGGACCAATCCCAGTAAAAGACAGTGGTGGACAGTCACCCATGGCCCCAGCCCAATGAAACACCAAGGATTCCACAACCTCAGTCTCCAGGCTTGTGTAGCCACCCCAATGGCAGGTCAATCCCAGTGGCCCTATGCTCCAGACTGCGCCAGAACAGGCTAGCCCTGCAGCCATAGACTTCAAGCCTACCTCAGCATTAGGTAGAGCCTCACAGCAATTGTAGTTGTACACATGGTTAGTACACATGGACTCCGCCTCCAGACCAGGACAAGCCCAGGGAACCCAGACTACAGGTATGGTACCTGCATACTGAATTTCCATGCATGTCTCAGCTCCAGGCAGAATCCCACAGCACAGGCTCCAGGCCTACCACGTAGACTTGATCTCCAGATCTTTACCAGTGCCAGGCTGACCCTACTGGCCCCAGGGTTCAGACTGCCATAAGCACTGGGAATAGCACCTCAGCCCCAGACTTTAAGGCCATCCTAGCATGAAGTAGGCCACCACAACCCTAGTCATCAAGGTGGCAACTTCAGACTCATCTTCCTGTCTCATCTCTTTGAATTCAGGATCTAAACTCACCAAGCAAGGACAGCCCTCGTGACCTCAGACTCCACATTGTCCTGGTACCAGATTAGCATCCCTGGTGTAAAATACCAGGTAGACATCCCTGAACATAAGCTTCAGGCTTGTCCAGTATTGATCTAATTCCTATGGATCATGGCTTCACCCTTCAACTAGCTCCAGTAACCCAGGCTCCAGCAGACCCAGGATAAATCAGGTCTGTCTCTGTGACTCACAGTCAGCCCAGAGTGTGGACTTAGGCTTTATGCCAGCCCCAGCACCTGGATGGCCTAGGCCCCAGGCCTTTCTCCATAACCCAAGCTCCAGGGCACCCACGTGCCAGGCCCACTCCAGTGCCAGGCCAGCTCCTGTGAACCCTGGCTTCAGGCTGACCCCCAGGGGTTGAAGCTTCAGGTCTAAAACATAGCT
>NW_022306306.1:0-2826 GCF_002776525.5 Piliocolobus tephrosceles | reverse complement strand
ACCATCTGCCCCAGCAGGGTCCAGAGTGTTTAGAGTCTTTCCTGGGCGTAGATACCCTTTTGTCTGACGTTCAGATAAAACCAATCACCATATTCAGTGAATCAGAGATCAGAGCTGGGACTGCTGCTGAGCGTGGTTCTACTGGCTGTGGGTGTGGCCTCTTTCCTCAACCACAGCCATCGCAGGCCTGCCACAGTTTTGATTCTTCTAGAAGAGAATGGGCAGGCAACACAAGAGAAACAAGATATGTTAGATTTGAAACCTTTAAAAATTATTTCCTCAAACATTGTGTTTATTTTTTGCCCATACCTAATTTGATAGCAGTTTAGAAAAGATTAAAACGAAAAAAAATTTCCCCTCTATTAAGTCTCTGAAAGGCATCCAACTTAGTTTTCATACAATTATTGTGTCTTTGGAGTCATACTTTATTGGTTTCAGTAATGTGTAACAAGTACACCGGCATAAACAGATTTAGGAGCAAACAGCTGCTTCATGATTATATTTCAGCTCATGTAAGTGTTCTCCAAGTGCATATTCAGTTAGTGTTTGGAAAGTGCATAGGTACCTCATACAGCACCTTCAGGAGGAGCTAGGAGCCCAGGAATGAGAGCAGGTGTGAGGCCTGTACTCTCTTTGCATAGATAAAATATACATGTGCATATCTGAGGCCAGAAAGTTAAACTGGGGCCAGAATGTGGAAGTCCTTACCTGTCGGATACTAGGGAGCCACTGAGGTTTGCGGAGAGAATCGCGCCTCTGATGTGCGGCATGCGTGGAGCCGGGTGGGGTGGGGAGGGGGGGACAGAGCAGTCTCATACAGGGCACTCGCCCTGGCTAGAGGAGGAGAGAAGGCAGCCAGTGAGCTGAGGGATTCGGTGCCTGGGTCAGGAGGGGAAGAGGGAGTGCAGGAAGGCGGATGAAGCTGCGAGTCTGCACCCCGTGGTTGGCGTTGCGCTTTGCCGGAAATCAGGAGGAGAAGCAAGTGTGGATCTGACTGGGAGATACTTAGAGACACCACTGCAGGCTGCGAGTTTGGAAACACAGGAGGAGGCTTGGGGAAAATCTGGAGCAGGGTGCATTTGGGAGCCTCTTAGGTAGAAGTGCAAGTCAAGTAGCCAGAGTGTGAGGCGTACATGTCTGGAGAGAGGAGGCCAAAGGAAAGCCCACATTTGGAAATGGAGGAAGGGTTGGAAGACCCAGAAAAGGTCCTGCTTAGAGTCCAGAGAAGAGCTGGATGGCGCAGTTCACTAAATCCCAGAGCCGAGAGTTTCCAGGAGAAAGCCCCAAGTGTTGCTGAAAACCGGCGGGCAGGACTCCAGTTGGAGCCTGCGAGGGGAGCCTGGGTGCCCTGATCCCTGAGAGCAGCCAGAGCTTGGGGGGTCTCGGCGGAAGTGGGTGGGAAGTGCAGGGAGCAGGTGGAGATGGCCCTTCAAGGCCTGGTGCTTCACACCGGCAGCCAGCCGTGGACCGAGACACAGCTGGAGAGGGGTCTGAACCCAGAGCATCTCCAGGAGGAGGAAGGAACCAGGAAGGGCAAAGGTATCCGGAAGAAAGGGGGCAGGCATGGAGCCAGGTCCCCAGGGAGGCTGCAGTCTTCTTTCTCTGTTCATGGACTGGTTGTTGGTTATTTTGAGTTCTCAAAGTCATCCACTGGATGTGGTCCAGAGAAAGTTCCCAGGGGTCTCAAGCTCCGAGCAGGCCTTGTGCTTTTCCGAACACTGCGTTTTGCCTCAGGGTTACCGTCAATGGCTAATTCTAGCGTGTCTTTTGTTGAAGTCTGCAGAAGAGCCTCAACCAGCACCAGCTGTTGAAGAACTTATAAAACTTGTGTTCTTCTGATTCTGAGATTTTTGCCTGAAATGCCTCGTGCATTTTTAACTAGGTGTTGTTAGCACTTGTGTTACGGCATTTGGAGCTCTGTATTTCTGTGATGTGCTAGCTCTGAGGATGTTTAAGATTAGATTCCTAGAAATCAGGTTATAGGAGCTCTCGGCCACGCTTCCTGGGTTATGTTTTGACACCTCATAGTGCATCCCGTTGTGGTGGCTATTCTTAGTATTTGTGGAACACCTGACTCGTGATGCTAGGAGAATGTGATTTGTTTTCTTTGTAAGCCTAAAGTCTAACGACCTTGTAGAGTCTTTATACCCATCTCTTATAAATCAGCTTTAATATACTTGAAAGTGTCCTCATTGTGCCCTTGAAAAGCAGGTGCACATTTTAAAAGTCATCCTTTTAAAATCCTTGTCTTCAGCCTGTGCCCTTTGTCTGTTTTGTTTCCTTCACTGCAACATCATGAAACAAGGACAAGGACTAGAATCTGTTTCATACACGGAACTTGAAACAAGGACAAGGACTAGAATCTCTGTTTCATACACAGAGCTGAACTGTGCCGAGCGATCTGCTTTGCCGATGTCTGTTTCTGTCTTGAGAGGGAACCCAGGCCTCTTGACTTTTCCTTTTGTACATTTTCAAAAAGAATATTTTTTCCTCTCTCGGGTCCATTCCACTGTGGGATTCTCTCCTAAGGCTGTTTCTTCCATTTCGACAACTATGATTTAGTTTCCGAGATGATATAAGGGTAGTGAAAAGGCCTGGGAAAGAGAAAGCAGGAAGGGAAGAAATTATCTCATGATTTGAGTCAGAAGGAAATCACTCAGACAGAAACGTTATTACAAGTGGGTCAGATCCCAGGAAGTGGGATTGAATAAGTGGCATCGTATCACACACCTCTGTTTTACATTCTTGCTGTTGCCAGGGGTAAGGTAAAGAACGAGTCTATTCATTCCGAGGTCAAATATATATCTTTGCTGACTCTGACTATAA
>NW_022306305.1:0-7633 GCF_002776525.5 Piliocolobus tephrosceles | reverse complement strand
GTTCTGTTCCATGCCATTCCATATTACTTTCCATTCCATATTCCATTGCATTCCATATTGTATTCCATTCCATATTCTTTGCATTCCATTGCATTCCAATCCGCAGCATTCCATTCCATTTCATTTTCCGTTTTAATAATTTCCATTCTGTTCCGTTCCTTTCCAATCCATTCCATATTCTCTTGATTTCTATATTCCATCCCATTCGATTTTCCGTTCCATTCCATTCCATTCTATATTCCATTCCATTTCATTCCATTCCATAATCCATTCCATTCCATATTCCATTCCATTTCATTCCATTCCATTCCGTATTCCATTGCTCTTCATTTCATTCTATATTCCATTCTATTCTTTATTCCATTCCATTCCACTCCATATTCCATTCCATCCCATATTCCATTCCATTTCTTATTCCATTCCATATTCCATTCCCTACCATTCCATTTCATTGCATTACATTTTCCATTCCATTCCATTCCATTCCATATTCCATTGCATTCGATTCCATGTTGCATTCCATATGCTATTCCATTCCATATTCCATTCCATTCCATACCATTCCATTCTATTCCATTCTATTCCATTCCATTACATGTTCCATTCCATATTGCATTCCATTTCATTTCATTCAAAATTCCAATCCTTTACATTCCATTCCATATCCCATTGCATTCCGTATTCCATTCCCTTCCATTGCATTCTATTCCATTCCATTCAATTCCATTCCATATACCATTCCATATTCCATTCAATTGCATTCCATTGCATATTCCATTCCATTCCATTGCATATTCCATTCCATTTCATTGCATATTTCATTACATTACTGATTCCATTCCATTCCATATTCCATTCCATTCCATATTCCATTCAATTCTGTTCCATTGCATTTGATTCCATATTTCTTTTCCTTCAGTTCCGTTCCATTCCATTCCATATTCCATTCAATTCCATTCCATTGCATTCCATTCCATTCCATATAACATTCCATATTCCATATTCCATTCCATTCCATTCCACATTACATTACATTCCGTATTGCATTTCATTGCATATTCCATTCCATTCCTCATTCCATTTCATACTATATTCCATTCCATTCCATATTCCATTCCATTCCGTTCCATTGTTTTCCATTCCATACTCCGTTCTGTTCCGTTCCATTACATTCCATTCCATCTTCCATCCATTCTATATACCATTCCATTCCAATCCCTTCCATATATAATTCCATTCCATTCAATTCCCTTTCACTTCCTTCCATATTTCATTCCATTTCATATTCCATTGCATTCCATATTCAATTTCCAACCATATTCCTTTCCATTCCATATTCCATTCCATTGCGTTGCATATTCCATTCCATTCCATTCCATTCCATATTCCATTCCATACTCCATTTCATTACTTTCCATTCCATATTCCTTCCCATTCCATTCCATATTCCTTTCTGTTACATTCCATTTTACATTTCATTCCATATTCCATTCCATTCCATATTCCTTTCCATTCCTTTGCATTCCCTTCTGTTCCATTCCATTCCATTTCATATTTCATTCCGTTCCATTCCGTTACATTCTTTATTCCAATCCATTCCATATTCCATTCCATTCCATATTCCTTTACATTCCATATGTCATTCAGTTCTATATTCCAATCCCTTCCATATTCAATTCATTTCCATTGCTTTCCATTCCATTCCATTCCTTATTTTATTCCATTCCATTCCATTCCATTCCCTTCCATTCCATATTCCATTTTCTTCCATTCCATTCTATTCCATATTCCATTCCATTGCATTCCATTCTATTCCATATTCCATTCCATTCCATATTCAATTCCATTCCATTCCAGTCCATTCTATTCCATTGCATATTTCATTCCATTCCGTTTCGTATTCAACTCCATTCCGTATTGCTTTCTATTCCTTTCCATTCCCTTCCGATCCATTCCGTTTCATTTTATATTTTGTTCCGTGACGTTCCACTCCATTCCTCATTCCATTTCATTCCATATTACATTCCTTTCAATTCCGTTCCTTAGTCCATTCAATTCCATTCCATAATCCATTTCATTTCATATTCCATTCCATTGCATAATCCATTCCATTCTTCATTCCACTTCATACCATGTTCCATTCCATTCCATATTCCATTACATTCCGTTTCATTCCATTGTATTCCATGTATCGTTCCGTTCCGTTCCATTCAATTCCATTCCATATTCCTTTCTTTTAATATTCCATGCCATTCCCTTCCATATTCCATTCCATTCCGTTCTGTATTCCATTCCATTGCATTCCATATTCCATTGCTTTTCATATTCCATTC
Organism: Piliocolobus tephrosceles; assembly: GCF_002776525.5. Classification (NCBI taxonomy): domain Eukaryota; kingdom Metazoa; phylum Chordata; class Mammalia; order Primates; family Cercopithecidae; genus Piliocolobus; species Piliocolobus tephrosceles. Next base: position 5,300 of record NW_022306305.1, on the reverse strand, counting down.
CATTCCATATTCAATTCCTGTGCATATTCCATTCGATTCCATTCCATTCGATATTCCATTCCATTCCTTATTCCTTTCCATTCCATATTCCATTCTATTCCTTTCCCTTCCATTCCATTCCATTCTTTCCATTCCATTCCGTTCCATATTCCACTCCATTCCATATTCCATTCCATTTCATATTCCATTCCATTCCATATTACATTTCATTCCATATTCCACTGCATTCCATATTCCATTCCTTTCCATTTTCCTTTCCATTCCATTCCATTCCATCCTGTTCCATTCCTTTCCACTTCACATTACTTTCCATTTCTTTTGGTTTCATTTCTTTCCATTCCATTTTCCATTCCATTCCTTTTTCATATTTCATTCCAATCCATTTCATTCCCTTCTATTCCATTCCATGTTCCATTTCATTCCATTCCATTCCGTTCGATATTATATTCTTTCCATATTACATTCCATCTGATTCCAAATTCCATTCCATTCCATTGCATTCTATTCCATTCCATTCAATTCCATTCCATATTCCATTCCATATTCCATTCATTTGCATTCCATTGCATATTCCATTCAATTCCATTGCATATTCCATTCCATTTCATTCCATATTTCATTCCATTACTGATTCCATTCCATTCCATGTTCCATTCCATTCTATATTCCATTCCATTCCATTATTCATTCCATTCCATTCCATTCCATACTCCATTCCATTCAATATTCCATTCTATTCCTTATTCGTTTCCAATCCATTCCATTCCATATTCCATCGCATTCCATTTTCCATTCCATTCCATATTCCATTCCATTCCATATTCCATTCCATTGCATTCCATTCCATTACATTACATTGCGTTCCATTCCATTCCGTTGCATATTCCATTCCATTTCATTCTATTCCATTGTATCTTCCATTGAAATTTCATTCCATTCCATTCCATGTTCCTTTGCAATCCATATTTTGTTCCATTCTATTCCATTCGGTATTCCATTCCATTCCATATTCCATTGCATTCCATTCTATTCCATTCCATTCGAAGCCATATTCCATTCCATTCCATATTCAATGCAATTCCATATTCCATTGCATTCCATTCCTTTCCCTATTCCATTGCATTCCATATTCTATTCCATTTCATTCCATTCCATAATCCATTCCATTCCATTCCATTCCGTTCCTATCCATTCCATTCCATTCCATTCCGTTCCATATTGCACTGCATTTCATATTACATTCCATTCCAGTTCGGTATTTTATTACATTTCATATTCCATTGCATTCTATTACATATTCCATTTCATTCCATATTTTATTGCATTCCATATTCCATTGCTTTCCATTTTCTTTGTATTGCATTCCATTCCATTCTGTTCCATTCCATTCCATTTCACATTAGGTTCCATTCCTTTCCTTTTCATTCCATTCCATTCCATATTCGATTCCATTCCATATTCCTTTTAATTCCATTCCATTTCATATTCCATTCCATTCCTTTCCATATTCTATTCCAATCCATTCCATTCCATTCTATTCCATTCCATGTTCTATTCCATTCCAATCTTTTCCGTTCGATATTCCATTCCATTCCATAGTCAATTCCATTCCATTTCATTCCATTCCAATTACATTCCATTCCATATTCCTTTCCATTCTATATTCCATTACACTCCATTCCATATTCCATTGCATTCCATTCTATATACATTCAATTTCATTTCATATGCTATTCCATTCCATATTGCATTCCATTCCATATTCCATTCAATTCTATTCCATTGCAATCCACATCAGAGTCCATTCTATTCCAATCCATATTCCATTCCATTCCATTCCATATTTCATTCCTTTCTATATTCTCTTCCATTCCATTCCTTCCATTCCGTTCCATTCCATTCCATTCCTATCAATTCCATTATTTTCCATATTCCACTCCATTCCATAATCCGTTCCATTCCATGTTCCATTCCATTACATATTCCATTCCATTGCATTTCATATTCCATTCTATTCCAGTCTGTATTCCATTTCACTCCTTTACATTCTATACTCCAATCCATTCCTTTCCATTCCATTCCATATTCCATTGCTTGCCATACTCCATTTCATTCCATTCCATATTCCATTCCATTCCATATTTCATTCCATTCCGTTCCATTCTATATTTGGTTTTTTTCCATATTCCATTTCTTTTCGTTCCATATTCTATTCCATTCCATTCCATATTACATTCTATTCCATTCCATATTCCATTGCATTCCATTTTCCATTCCATTCCATATTCCGTTCCAGCCCATATTCCATTCCATTCCTTTCCATTTCATTCTGTTCCATATTCCACTACATTTGATATTGCACTCCATTCCATTGCATTGAATTCCATTTCATATTCCATGCTATTTCATTCCATTCAATATTCCATTCAATTCCAAATACCATTCCTTTCCATATTCCATTCCATTCCATATTCCATTCCATTCAATATTCCTTTCCTTTCCATTCCAGGTTCCATCTCATTCCATTTTCCATTCCATTCGATTCCATATTCCATTCCATTTCTTTCCATTCCGTACCATTCCCTTCCATTACGTTCTATTCCATTCCGTTCCATATTCTACTACATTCCATATTGCGTTCCTTTCCATTCCATTCCATTCCATTCCATTCTATTTCATATACCATTCCACTCCAATCCGTTTTCCATTCCATTCCGTATTTCATTCCATTCCATATTCCATTGCATTCCATTACTTTCCATTCCGTTCCCTTCCTTTCCATTCTGTTCCATTCCATTCCGTTCCATGTTACACTCCGTTCCATTCCATTCCTTTACATTTCATATTCCATTCCATTCCATTCCATTTTATATACCTTTCCATTTCATATACCTTTCCATTCAATATTCCATTCCATTCCTTATTCCTTTCCATTCCATTTTCCATTCCTTTCCACATTCCTTTCCATTCCATTCCATACCGTTCCATTCCATTCCTTTTCATATTCTGTTCCGTTCCTTTCCTTTCCATTCCATTCCATTCCATATTCCATTCCATTCCATATTCCATTCAATTACATTCCATTCCATATTCCATTCGTTTCCATTTCGTATTCCATTTCAATCCATTCCTTTCCATCCATTCTATTCCATTCCATTTTGCATACAATTCCGTTCCATATTCTATTCCATTCCATTTTGCATACAATTCCGTTCCATATTCTATTCCATTCCATTTTGCATTCTGTTCCATTCCATTCCATATTCCATTCCATTCCATTCCAAACTCCATTCCATTCCATTTCATGTTGCATTCCATTCCATATTCCATTACATTTTATTCGATATTCCATTCCATTTCATTCCATATTCCATTCCATTCCTTGTTCCTTTCGAATCCATTCCATTCCGTTGCATTCCATTCCATTTCATGTTCCGTTCCGTTCTTTTCCTTTCCGTTCCGTTCCATTCCATTCAATTCCATATTTCATTCCATTCCTTATTCCATTCCATTCCATTCCATATTCCATTCTCTTTCATGCCATTCCATATTCCATTCAATTCCGAATTCCATTCGATTCCATTCTGTTCCATTCGATTCCACTCCACTCCATATAACCATCCATTCCATTCCATGCCATATGCCATTCCATTCCATTTCATTGATATTGCACTCCTTTCTAATCCATTCCTTTCCATATTCCATTCCATTCAATATTCCATTCCTTTCCATTGCATATTCTATCTCTTTCCATTTTCCATTCCATTCCATATTCCATTCGATTCCATATTCCATTCTATTCAATTTCTTTCCATTCTGTTCCATTCTATTCCAGTACGTTCTATTCCATTCCGTTCCATATTCCACTACATTCCATACTGCATTCCATTCCATTCCATTTCATATTCCTTTCCACGCGAATCCATTTTCCATTCCATTCCATATTTCATTCTATTCCATATTTCATTTCATTCCTTTCCTTTCCATTCCATTCCCTTCTTTTCCTTTCTGTTCCATTCCATCCCATTCCATGTTCCACTCCATTCCATATTCCACTCCATTTCATATTCCATTCCATTCCATCCCATTCCATTCCATTCCATTACATATTCCATTCTATTTCATCCCATTCCATATTCCATTCCAAAAGCAAATTCCATTCCATTCCATATTCCTTTCTATTCCATTCTATTCTATTCCTTTCCATTCCACTCCATATTCCTTTCCATTCCATTCGGTATTCCGTTCCTATCCATTCCACACCATTCCATTCTATTCCATTCCATATTCCATTCCATGCCATTACTTTCCATTGCATTCCGATTCATATTCCATGCCAATCCATATTCCATTCCATTCCATATTCCATTTCATTGCATATTCCCTTCCATTCCATTCCATATTCCATTGCATTTCATTCCATATTCCGTTCCATATTCCATTCCATTCCATATTCCTTTCCATTTCATATTGCATTTCATTCCATTCCATTCCACATTCCCTTCAGTTCCATATTCCTTTTCATTCGATATTCTATTAATTCCATATTCCATTCCATTCCATTCCATTCCACTCCAATTCTTATTCCATCTCACTCCATTTTCCATTCCATTCCATATTCCATTCCTTTCCATATTCCATTCCATTCTATTCAATTCCTTCCATTGCGTTGCATTCCATTCCGTTCAATATTCCATTCCATTCCATTCCATATTCCATTCCATCCCATATTCCATTCCATTCCATATTCCATTCCATTTAATTCCATTCCATTCCATATTCCACTCCAATCCATATTTCGTTCAATTCCATTCCATTCCTTATTTCATTCCATTCCGTATTCCATTCAATTCCATTGTATTCGATTCCACATTCTATTCCATTCCATTCCATTCCATATTCGATTCCATTCCATATTCAATTCAATTCCATATTCCATTCCCTTCCATTCCTTTCTGTATGCCATTGCATTCCACATTCCATTCCATTCCATTCTATTCCATTCCATATTTCATTCAATTTCTTATTGCATTCCATTAAATATTTCATTTCATTCCATTCCGTTCCATCCCATGTCATTCCTTTCTATTCCTTTCCGTTCCATATTTTACTCCATTCCATGTTCCCTTTCATTCCATTTCATTTTCCATTCCTTTTCATATTCCATTCCATTCCCTTTTATATTCAATTCCATTTCATATTGCATTGCATTAATATTCTATTTCTTTCCTTATTGATTTTCATTCTGTTCCATTCCATTTCGTTCCTTTCCTTTCATTTTACATTCCGTTCCATTCCTT
>NW_022306304.1:0-2366 GCF_002776525.5 Piliocolobus tephrosceles | reverse complement strand
TTTTAAATACTACTATTACATTCATTTTTAATGGCATTTAAAACTATTTTTGTAATTAATTGATTTATGCAACATATTGATTTTTATTACTTTTAGTATATAATTAAAATAATATTTTTTAGCCTCTATATAAATAAATATATATTTTAAACTGTTATATTAAACTTATGCTTTATTTCTAAATATATTTATTTTATTTATTATTTTACTAAAAATATGTCATTTTTTTTTTGGTTTTTTGTCATTGTTAAAAATTTATAATGCTTTTAACGTTTTTGTTATTGTTTTACTTTTTTTTTTTTTTTTTTTTTTGTTAATTGTGTTTATCATTTATTTTTCTTGTGTTTTCATTAAATTTTACAGTCTTGCTACTTTATAATATATTATTTTAAGCATTTGATTATCTTTTAATTTGATTCTTATCAAGTTTGATTTATTGTCTATTTTTTTTAGTTACTATTCGTATATATTTACTAAATCGCTGTAAATAACTTATTCGTTGAATAATACATCTGCTATGTGTTTAATTATTGGTCATAACTTTTTTATAATTGTCTGACTATTTACAGTATGTTAAAAATATATAGGAATATATATTTTTTTAATATAATAAAGTAATTTATTATATAACAATTAGTGCTATGTATAATTAAAAATTTTCTCTCAGAATGATTTAATTAAATCTATTTTATGTTTTACCAAAAAAATCATGTTTTTATTTTGTATGTAATTTTAATATAAAATTAAAACACGTTTATAAGCGAAGTTAGCCATATGAACTAATTTTAGATTGCAAATAAATAATATTATACGTATTAAATTATTTATTTGATACACTTTGTATTTCATTCATATATAAATTCATGTGAAAATGCCCATTTATATATTTTTAATACGCTTACTTCATGCCAAAATACGTATTAAATACTTTAAAACTATAGTCAATAGTTGCTAGTACATACATATTTGTTTGTTTTATATTCTAATTTTTTAGTATGTATTAATTTATTTTTATAATAATATTTAGAATTTATTATATATGAAAAAATATATTAAATACATTAATGTGTATCAACAAAAATTATTAAAATAAATTTACAGTTTTACATTGTGTTTAAGTAAGCTGTGAATACAAATCTTAAAAAAATAATATATTTTTTTTTCATTTATTATAACATAAACTTAAAAACAACAAATACATTATTTTAGATCAATTTAAATGAAAATCAGATATCTATACATATTTTTAGTTTTATAATACATAATTTAAAAATTTATTAAGATCATTTTTTTTTTTTATAAAATATATTTTTTAATTAATACAAAAAATAACATATAATAATAATAATAATTAAATAAAACACTTTCTATAAAATTTTGTATTAAAAGTTAAATGCAGAGCAAGTAAAACTTAAAATTTCTTAATATAAGATGTAATATGTGTTTTTTTGCTTTTTTTACCATTGTCTATATATTTCTAATACTTCTTATGTAACATTTAAATTAAAAAATAAAATTAATAATTATAAAAATTAAAATTTTTTTTTTTTTTTTTTTTTTTTTTTATAAGTAATATTAAGTTTTATTACAACATAATATTATAATAACATTAAAATATGGCAACAAATGGTAACATAAATAACTTTTTTTTACTAAATATACTAAAACTTCAATTTATATGATAATCAGTATTATTAATATAATTTAAAAAACGATTTTAACGTCGATTAAAAAAAATAGAATATATAAGATTTATTTTACAAATTAATATATATAAAAACTGTGGCTGCAATTTTAATTATTCCTCTACGTTATAATATATTGTTGCAATATTACGTATGCTTATATTTAAATATAAATAAATGATGTAAGTATACAGATTATCGTACTATTTAATATCCAACTCAAGATAAATAAAACATTTTTTAAATATACTTTGTTTCTAAACACAATTAAACAGTTTATTCCTGTCTTAAAAAATCTTAACATTTTTTAGTACGTTATTCATAATGTTACATTATATTAAACAAAAATTACCATTGTTCAAATATCATATTTATAATATATTTTTACGTTTTGCTTATATCACATTGTTTGTGAATCGGATTTTAATTTACTACTGTATGATTTATGCGTTTTAAGACGAATTTAGTGCTACTATTCTTGTACGAAGTTCACGTTGTTTATTCCGAAGCGTATCAGCTCTGTTTTTTAACATTGTACCTTTTGCATAGCATATCATTCCCATAGTAGCCACCGTAATGAAAACACTTAATAATAACATTAATATTACTTTGCAATCCCGTAAACAACTAAATAAACCAGCTTCATTATTTTATGTTTATGGTGAAAGTATGAAAAAATTA
>NW_022306303.1:0-3867 GCF_002776525.5 Piliocolobus tephrosceles | reverse complement strand
TGCCTCAATTTCAGAACTTGTTATTGGTATATTCATGGATTCAACTTCTTCCTGGTTTAGACTTGGGAGGTTGTATGTGTCCAGGAATTTATCTATTTCTTCTAGTTTATTTGCATAGAAGTGTTTATAGAATTCTTTGATGGTAGTCTGTATTTCTGTAAACCTTTTCTTGATGCTGCTCTCTTTGCTTAAGTTTTGAATACAGTCATACCTCAAATATATTACAGGTTTGGTTCCAGACTCCTGCAATAAAGGAAGTTGCACACGTTTTGGATTTCCTAGTGCACATAGTCCATTAAGTGTGCAATAGCATTGTGTTTTTACTAAAACAATGTATATACCTGAATTAAAAATACTTCATTGCTAAAAATGCTAATAATAATCTGAGCCTTCAGTGAGTTATAATGTTTTTGCTGGTGGAGGGTCTTGCGTCGATACTGGTGGCTGCTGACTGTGTTGATCATGGTGATAGTTTCTAAAGATTCAGAGAGCTGTGGCAATTTCTTAAAATAAGAAAAAATGTAATTTTGTCACATCAGTTGACCCTTTCATGACATATTTCTCTATAGCATGCAATTCTGTTTGATAGCATTTCCCCACAGCAGAACTTCTATCAACATTGGATTCAATTCTCTCCAACCCTACCACTGCTTGATCAACTAAGTTTATGTAGCATTCAGAATACTTTGTTGTCTTTTTAACTGTGCTCTTTTGACCTCCCATGGATCATGAATGATCTTAATGGCACCTACAATGGTCAATTCTTTCCAGAAGGTTTTCAATTTCCTTTTCCTAGATCCATTAAATAAATCACCATCTATGGCAGCTAAAGGCTTATGAAATGAATTTCTTAAATAAGGGGACTTGAAAATTTAAATTACTTTTTGATCCAGAATGGATGTTGTGTTAATAGGCATGAAATCAACATTAATCTCTTTGCACACTTCCGTGAGAGTTCTTGGGTAACCAGATACATTATTTGAAAGGAATCTTATTTTTTGAGCAGTAGGTCTCAACATTGTGCTTAAAACAATCAAACCATGCTCTAAACAGATTCCCTGTCATTCAGGCTTTGTTGTTCCATTTCAAGAGCATAGCAGAGTAGATTTAACATATGTATTAAAGGGCCTTGGAGTTTCAGAATAGCAAACGAACACTGGCTTCAATTTCAAGTCACCCACTGCATTAGTCCCTAACTATAGAGTCAGCTTATCCCTTGAAGCTTTGAAGCCAAGCATTGAATTCTTCTCTTTTAGTCCTAGGTGGTATATTTTTAAGTATAAGTCTGTTTTGACTACATTGAAAATCTGTTGCTTTGTGTAGCTACCTTCATCGATGATCTTAGCTAGATCTTCTCTGTAACTTGCTGAAGCCTCTACATCAGTACTTACTTCATCATCTTGTACTTTAATGTTACAGAGATAACTTTTTTCCTTACACCTCATGAAGCAGCCTCTGCTAGCTTCTAAGTTTCTTCTTCAGCTTTCTCACCTCTGAACTTTTATAGAAGGGAAGAGAATTAGAGTCTTGTTCCGAATTAGGCTTTGGCTTAAGGGGATGTTGTGGCTGCTTTAACCTTTATATCCAGTTCCCTGAGACTTTCTCCATAACAGCAATAAGGAAACGCCACACTGTCTTCCACAATGGTTGAACTAATTTACACTCCTACTAACAGTGTAAACACTTTTTGTCCACAGCCTTGCCAGCATCTGGGATGTTTTGAATTTTTAATAATATCTATTCTGACTGGTATGAGATGGCATCTCATTTTGATTTTGATTTACATTTCTGTAATGAGTGATGTGGAATGCTTTTTCACATGCTAGCTGACTGCATATATGTAATAAAAGATGTATGTCATATTTGAGAGGTGTATGTTCATGGCCTTTTGCCCATAGTTTAATGGGGTTGTTTGGTTTTGTTTGTTAATTTGTTTCTAATAGATTCTGGGTATCAGAATTTTGTTTGATGTATAGTTTGTGATTTTTTTCTTCCCATTCTGTAGGTTGTCTGTTGACTCTAATGATATATTTTGCTGTGCAGAAGCTCTTTAATTAGGTCTTATTTATCAATTTTTGTTTTTGTTGTAATTGCTTTTAGAGACTTCATCATGAAATATTTGTCAGGGTCCTATGTGCACAATAGCATTTTCTAAGTTTTCCTCTAGGGTGTTTTACAGTTTTTAGTTTTGCATTTAAGTCTTTAACCTCTTCTAAGTTGATTTTTGTATGTAGTGAAAGAAAGGGGTCCAGTTTGAATTTTCTGCATATATTTGGCTAGCCAGTCATCCCAGCACCATGTATTGAATATGAAGTCATTTTCCCATTGCTTGATTTTGTTGACTTTGTCAAAGATCGGAGGATTATAAGTGTGCAGCGTTATTTCTGGGTTCCCTAACCTGTTTCATTGGTCTATGTGTCTGTTTTTGTACCAGTACCATGCTGTTTGTGTTACAGTAGTCTTGTAGCATAGTTTGAAGTTGAGTAGCTTGATGATTCTGTTGTCCTCTGTGCTTAGTGTTAACTTGGCTATTTTGGCTCTTTATTGGTTTCATGTGATTTATTTCTGTATTTCATTTTTTTGAGATGGTGTCTTGCATTGTCACACAGACCACAGGCTGTAGTCTAGTGACACAATGAGGCTCAAGCAATCCTCCCACTTCAGACTCTGAAGCAGATGGGACTAAAGGTGCAAGCTACCACCCTCATTTTTTTTTTTTTTTTTTTTTTTAATTTTGTAGATAATGAGTTTCACCATGCTGCCAAGGCTAGTCCCAAACTCCTGAGCTGAAGCTATCCTCTTACTTTGGCTTCCCAAAGTGTTGGAATTACAGGTGTGAACCACCACACCTAGCAGTATATGAATTTTAGAATCGTTTTTTTTTTTTCTAATTCTATGAAAAATGTAATTGATCATTTGATAGGAATAGCATTAAATCTGTAAACTGTTTTCAGCACTACGGCCAAATTCCAGTAGAACGTAGTTTTGAATCAGTCTGGTCCAGAGTTTTTTTCTTCTTGATAGGCTTTTTTTTTTTTTTTTTTTTTTTTGTCTGATTTTATTTTATAAGTTCATTTTGGCTCTTTGAGGGATTCAGGTTCTCCCTGGTTGCATCTTGGGAGGGTGTATGTTTCCAGGAATATGTCCATTTCTTCAAGGTTTTCTAGTTTGTGTGCATAGAATTGTTCGTAATAGTGTCTGAGGGTTTTTATATTTATGTAGAGTTGGTGGTAATGTCCCTTTTGTCATTTATGACTGTGTTTCTTTGGATATTTTTTTCTTTATTAGTCTCACTAGCAGTCTATCAATCTTTATTTTTAAGAACCAACTTGGACAGGCGTGATAGGTCATGCATGTCATTGGCTGGGCACAGTGGCTCATTCCTTTAATCCTAGCACTTTGGGAGGCCGAGGCGGGTGGATCACTTGAGGTCAGGAGTTTGCGACCAGCCTGGCCAACGTGGTGACACCCTGTCTCTACTAAAAATACAAAAATTTAGAGGAGCGTGGTGGTGGGCACCTGTAATCCCAGCTACTCAGGAGGCTGAGGCAGGAGAATCGCTTGAACTTGTGAGAGAGAGGTTGTGGTGAGCCAAGATTGCTCCATTGTACTCCAGTCTGGGCAACAAGAATGAAACTCTCTCACAAAAAACAAAGAACCAACTCTTGATTTCATTGATCTTTGTGTGACTTTTCATTTCTTAATTTTGTTGAGTTCAGTCCTGATTTTGGCTATTTCTTTTCTTCCACTAGCTTTGGGGTTGGTTTGCTCTTTTTTTCCCCAGGTTTCCTAGATATAATGTTAGATTGCTAATTTGAGATCTTTCTAACTTTTTGATGTGGACTTTTAGTGCCATAAACTTTCCTG
>NW_022306302.1:0-3663 GCF_002776525.5 Piliocolobus tephrosceles | reverse complement strand
TCATCTTGTCCACACACACACACACACACACACACACACACACAGAGAGAGAGAGAGAGAGAGAGAGAACACCCAAGCACGTGCCTAGTGTCCAACAGGAGCACAGAAAGGACAGGGATTCCACCAGTTGTTTAATGACAAGCCCCACTTGTCACCGCCACATAAAATCCACACGGCAGCTTCAGCATGTTTCATTCACGATTCCACGGAAATCAGGCTGAAGAACTTAGAGATGTTTTGCCCACCTTTAAAATCCAAGTGTGGGACTCATAGAAATAAACACATTATGGGTTCACTTAAGTTTTCCAGATTACTTGGAGAAACCTATGAAGTTCTTGTCAGTTACATCCTTAAGTTTTTCAGTAATTTTTAAATGCAAAGGTGGGGCAAGACTTGTGAAGAGGTACACATATACGGCCCGGCGCCGTGGCTGACGGCTGTAATCCCAGACCTTTGGGAGGCCAAGGCGGGCGGATCACGGGGTCAGGAGATCGAGACCATCCTGACTAACACGGTGAAACCCCGTCTCTACTAAAAATACAAAAACTTAGCCAGGTGTGGTGGCGGGTGCCTGTAGTCCCAGCTACTCAGGAGGCTGAGGCAGGAGACAGGAGAATGGAGTGAACCCGGGAGGTGGAGCTTGCAGTGAGCTGAGACGGCACCACCGCACTCCACCCTGGGTGACAGAGGGATACTGTCTCAAAAGAAAAAAGAGGTACACACATACATGCCACGTTCTTCTCTCAGAGACGGGCCGTTTGTTAAGATTCCAGATGTAAATGTGGTTGTCACTGTTTTTTAGACGATGGGCTGTTTTAAGCATGAACCGACTTTTCCTCCATGCACCAAGGATGCACCATGGGGGACAGTGCTGCCGCCACCTCCCCAGTCTCTGCTTAGCGTGGGTCAAGGGGAGCTCATCTGTCTCCCGTGTACACCATCAACAGGCCGGGTGCTCAGGAGGGGGCTTCCAGGACTCGCTGTAGGCATTCATTAGCAGGGCAGGCAGTACCTCGTGCTGGTGGGCATCTAGCAGTAAGGGGGTCTTGCACTTCACTCCCTGGGCCCAAGCCCCAGACAGAGGGGAAAGAGGACACCTGTATTGTAAACCAATGCGTATTTATAGACACACAGAGACTCTGCAGTGCAAGGCACAGAACTAGAAAGAATCATGGAAATAAGAGGGACGACATTTGGTTACGACTGGCAGAGCCACCTCAAGCCTCGGCACTTCCTGTCAGAGCCCTCACTGACCAGACTCCTCCGGGGTCACTGCTGCTGCCTTGCCCAGCTCACGACAGGGCAGACGGTGACAGATCCTCAGAACAACCTCCCACTCCTTCCTCACCAGCCCAGGGGACGAGCTGCTCCTGAGTGTCCCAAAGCCTGAATGCGGGAACACAGAGGTGACTGACCAGAAAAGGGAACAGTCACAATGGCCACGGGTGTGTGGAAATTGCTGAGCCCCCCCGCAGCCCTTTCCACCTTAAAGAGGACACCCACGGGTGTGCGGATATTCCCAGGTGCCCCAGAACCATTTTCACCTTAAGATTTTCAGTCTCATTTCAGTCTCCAAACTATTCAGTGAGGTTGGAGGAGTTTGGAGGAGTATCACTGTGGACCAACACTGATTGGCACCAAGTAAGGGCAATTTTATATCCACATCTCGACCATGAGACAATCAGGTCTTTGGCCACCTGGTCAAAGATTTTTCTGTAACCAAATTGGATCATTAAGCTGAACTTTGCTTTTCCAAAGCTTGTTACAGAAACCACATCTTCCAAGGTGTGACTCCGTGATGTCACGTGCACACATCAGTAACCAGGCTTGCCAAAACTCACGGCATATTACACTCACCTGAGAAGGCTGCTCAATCGTTGAGGGCTCTGGCGTGCTCTGAAATGAATTTGCCACTTCAGCCTACACTCTATTCCCTTGTTTGGTTCAAGAAAACCAAAAGGCAGAATTTGTTTTGGCCAATCACCTGCTGCACCCAACTGCAGAGGTTTTAATTATAGTACTTTCACTGCATCATATAAAGCAAAGTCATATAGATCAACTCATTATTACCACTCCAAAGGTTTAGCCAATCTCCAGATAATCAGGCAAACATTTTAAGCAGCTACATTAAGGTTTACAATACTCAAAATTTAAAACTACATCCATGCTTCAAAAACCACCATTCCCATTTTAGATGGCCAAATGCATATGCGACAGAAAGAAATGTGCCGAGTGCATTTTTGTTGCTACTCTTACGGAGAAACTGCCACTTTAAAAACAGTTCTAGTTCCGGGCTTCAGATGGGTGTGGTGGGCTGCCTCATTCCATTTCAACTCCACCTGAAGCTAGGACACTAGAAATCCATTCCCAGACTCCAGGGCACGAGAATTCCCACTTCTGGAAACAGCCTGGAATGCAGACTTTTGGCAGAGAATTCTTTCCTGCCCACCCTAACCGTCCTCTGTGGAAGGCAACAGTCAAAGACAGAGGCCACCCCCCTAGGTGCAAATGCACCACGAAGAACCATTTCAAGGTGGGAGGTGCCCACTGCTCCGACAGCAGCCCTGACAGCATCTCAGAGCAGCTAGAACAGCTCCCTCCTTCACAGGGAAGGGGTAAACAAGGCCAGGATGAAGCGGTTGGGGACACAAGAAATGGGGTGGCTCATCGGGGATCAGATTTCCTCAGAGGGGCTTCAGGCTCAGGTAAGGAGAGAGGAAGAACCAAGATTTGGCTAATAAGCATTTTGTTCTGATTGATCAACGGGAACAGGCAGCTTAGCTAATCACTTATAAGGCAGAGAAGGGGGTTGGAAGGCCTGTGTCTGGCCTTGTCCTTGGTAAGTGGTCATCCGCAAGTCAGCCTAAGCCACATGGGAATGAGCTTCTTGCAGTAAACAAAGTGGGGACACAGTTGTGGGAAGGGGGAATGTCTTAACCATCACTGTTTTATAGGATCACAGGGCTCAGGAAATGTTCAGTATTGTCACACACCAAGGTTTTTCCAGTCTGAAGAAAACTACAGTCCTAAGGTGTAAGTTTTCAAAGCCCTTAAGTTCCTCCTGCTAAGATTCCCAGAGGGTCTCCACTTCTTGCACTGAACCCCAACTTGCTCAGGCACCTGCGTCTTCCTTCTGCAGCATATGCAGATGAGAAGGCTGTGGTTCTGCTGCAGTAATGATGCCATGGCAGCCCTAACACTACAGCAGAGCAATGGCTCTGGCCTTAATGTCCCCAAAACCTCATGTTGAAACCATCTCCAATGGGATACATTAAGAGGTGGGGCCTTCAGGAGGTCCAGCTCTCAGGACTGGGGTTGGTGTCCTTGTTGGGAGGCCTGAAGGAGCCCTCCTGCTCCTCCACCACGTGAGGCCTGACGAGACGCCCGCTGCCACCCAAGACCAGGCGAGATGCTGTCATCTGTGAGCCACAGGCCCTGGGGCACTAGATCTGCAGGCACCTTGACCTTGAACTGCCTTCACCTTGGACTTCCCAGCCTTCAGAGCTCTGAGCAATAAATGTCTCTTTACCTATCACCCAACCGACAGCAGCCAGAGAGACAGTAATGTTACAACATCAGTCACTTTCTTAGTGACCCAAAGGCCTCCCGTGAGCCACCACCATAAAGCAGGAACTCCCTGGAGAATGGAAAGGGTTTCACAAG
>NW_022306301.1:0-3036 GCF_002776525.5 Piliocolobus tephrosceles | reverse complement strand
AAAGAAGACATTCATACAGCCAACAGACACATGAAAAAATGCTCATCATCACTGGCCATCAGAGAAATGCAAATCAAAACCACAATGAGATACCATCTCACACCAGTTAGAATGGCAATCATTAAAAAATCAGGAAACAATAGGTGTTGGAGAGGATGTGGAGAAATAGGAACACTTTTACACTGTTGGTGGGATTGTAAACTAGTTCAACCATTATGGAAAACAGTATGGCGATTCCTCAAGGATCTAGAACTAGATGTACCATATGACCCAGCCATCCCACTACTGGTTATATACCCAAAGGATTATAAATTATTCTACTACAAAGACACATGCACACGTATGTTTCTTGCGGCACTATTCACAATAGCAAAGACTTGGAATCAACCCAAATGTCCATCAGTGACAGACTGGATTAAGAAAATGTGGCACATATACACCATGGAATACTATGCAGCCATAAAATGGATGAGTTTGCGTCCTTTGTAGGGACATGGATGCAGCTGGAAACCATCATTCTTAGCAAACTATCACAAGAAGAGAAAACCAAACACCGCATGTTCTCACTCATAGGTGAGAACTGAACAATGAGCTCACTTGGACTCGGGAAGGGGAACATCACACACTGGGGCCTATCATGGGGAGGGGGGAGGGGGGAGGGATTGCATTGGGGAGTTATACCTGATATAAATGATGAATTGATGGGTGCTGACGAGTTGATGGGTGCAGCACACCAACATAGCACATGTATACATATGTAACCTGCACGTTATGCACATGTACCCTAGAACTTAAAGTATAATAAAAATAAAATAAAATAAAATAAAAAAAAGAACTAGCTGAGACTGGGTAATTTATGAAGAAAAGAGACTTAATCGACTCACAGTTCTGCAGGCTTAACACGAAGCATGACTAGGAGGCCTCAGGAAACTTTCAATCATGGCGGAAGGCGAAAGGAAGCAAGAACCTTCTTCACATTGCGGCAGGATGGAGAGAGTGAAGGAGGAAGTGACACACACTTTTAAACCATCAGATCTGGTGAGAACTTACTGAGCAGCAAAGGGGGAATTGACCCCCATGATTTAATCACCTCCTACCAGGCCTCTCCTCCAATTCGGCATTAAATTTGGGCAGAGACATAAATCCAAACCACATTAGGCAGCATCTCCTTTTTTAAAAGGCTGAATAATATTTCATTATATATATATATATATATGTATTACAGTTTCTTTATCCATTAGTCCATCGACAGACACTTGAATTGTTTCCATGTCATGGGTATTGTGAATAATGCTGTAGTGAACATGGAATGCAGTTATCTTTATGAGGTGGTGATTTCATTTTCTTTGCTGAGCCATATGGTAGTTCTTTTAGTTTTAATTTCTTTTTCTTTTCTTCTAAGATGGAATCTCACTCTGTTGCCAGGCTGGAGTGCAGTGGCGCGATCTCAGCTCACTGCAACCTCTGACTCTCTGGTTCAAGCGATTCTCCTGCCTCAGGCTCCCAAGTAACTGGGATTATAGGCACGCACCACCATGCCTGGGTAATTTTTGTATTTTTAGTAGATACAGGGTTTCACCATGTTGGCCAGGATGGTCTCGATCTCCTGACCTCGTGATCTGCCTGCCTTGGCCTCCCAAAGTGCTGGGATTACAGGTGCGAGGCACCGCGCCTGGCCTTTTGTTGTTGTTGTTGTGGTGGTGGTGGTGGTTGTTGTTATGGAGTCTCACTCTGTCATCTAGGCTGGAGTGCAGTGGTGTGATCTCAGCTCACTGCAACCTCTGTCTTCCCAGTTCAAGCAATTCTCCTGCCTCAGCCTCCCAAGGAGCTGGAATTACAGATGCCCACCATCACTACTGGCTAATTTTTGTATCTTTATTAGAGACAGGCCATGCTGGCCAGGCTGGTCTCAAACTCCTCACCTCAAGTGATCCACCAACCTCAGCTTCCCAAAGTGTTGGGATTAAAGTGTGAGCCACCACGCCCAGCCTTAGTTTTAATTTTTTAAGTAACCTCCATACTGTTTTCCATAATGACTATATCAATCTACGTTCCCACCAACAGTGTACAAGGGGTCCTTTTCTCTTGTTATCACTTACATTTTTATCACTTTTGTTTTTGGTAATAGCCATCCTGAAGAGTGTGAGGTGCTGTCTCAGTGTGGTTTTGATTTACAATTTCCCTATGATTATTGATGTTGAGCAACTTTATATACATATCTGTTGATATGGTTTGGATTTGTGTCCTCGCCCAAATCTCATGTCGAATTGTAATCCCCCATGTTGGAGGAGGGGCCTGGTGGGAGGTAATTGGCTTATAGGGGGTGGATTTCCCCTTGCTGTTCTTGTGATAGTGAGTGAGTTCTCAGGAGATCTGATTGTTTAAAAGTGTGTAGTACCTCCTTCCTCTCCATCTTCCTTCTGCTCTGGCTATGTAAGATGTGCCTGTTTCCCCTTCTACCATGATTGTAAGTTTTCTGAGGCCTCCCCAGCCATGCTTCCTATAGAGCCTGCAGAACCATGAGCCAATTAAACCTCTTCTCTTTATAAATTACCCAGTCACAGGTAGTTCTTTATAGCAGTTCGAGAATGGACGAATACACCTGTTAACCATTTTTTTTTTCTTTTTCTTTTTTTTTTGTTTTAATTATACTTTAAGTTCTAGGGTACATGTGCATAACGTGCAGGTTTGTTACATATGTATACTTGTGCCATGTTGGTGTGCTGCACCCATCAACTCGTCAGCACCCATCAATTCATCATTTATATCAGGTATAACTCCCCAATGCAATCCCTCCCCCCTCCCCCCTCCCCATGATAGGCCCCATTGTGTGATGTTCCCCTTCCCGAGTCCAAGTGAACTCATTGTTCAGTTCCCACTTATGAGTGAGAACATGCGGTGTTTGGTTTTCTCTTCTTGTGATAGTTTGCTAAGAATGATGGTTTCCAGCTGCATCCATGTCCCTACAAAGGACGCAAACTCATCCTTTTTTATGGCTGCATAGTATTCCATGGTGTATATGTGGCACATATACAC
>NW_022306300.1:0-4918 GCF_002776525.5 Piliocolobus tephrosceles | reverse complement strand
GTGAACAGGCAACCTACAGAATGGTAGAAAAGTTTTGCAATCTACTCGTTTGACAAAGGGCTAATTTCCAGAATCTACAAAGAACTCAAACAAATATACAAGAAAAAAACAAACAACCCCATCCAAAAGTGGGGAAAGGATATGAACAGACATTTCTGAAAAGAAGACATTCATACAGCCAACAGACACATGAAAAAATGCTCATCATCACTGGCCATCAGAGAAATGCAAATCAAAACCACAATGAGATACCATCTCACACCAGTTAGAATGGCAATCATTAAAAAATCAGGAAACAACAGGTGTTGGAGAGGATGTGGAGAAATAGGAACACTTTTACACTGTTGGTGGGATTGTAAACTAGTTCAACCATTATGGAAAACAGTATGGCGATTCCTCAAGGATCTAGAACTAGGTGTACCATATGACCCAGCCATCCCACTACTGGGTATATACCCAAAGGATTATAAATTATGCTACTACAAAGACACACGCACACGTATGTTTATTGCGGCACTATTCACAATAGCAAAGATTTGGAATCAACCCAAATGTCCATCAGTGACACACTGGATTAAGAAAATGTGGCACATATACACCATGGAATACTATGCAGCCATCAAAAAGGATGAGTTTGCGTCTTTTGTAGGGACATGGATGCAGCTGGAAACCATCATTCTTACCAAACTATCACAAGAAGAGAAAACCAAACACCGCATGTTCTCACTCATAGGTGGGAACTGAACAATGAGATCACTTGGACTCGGGAAGGGGAACATCACACACTGGGGCCTATCATGGGGAGGGGGAGGTGGAAGAGATTGCATTGGGGAGTTATACCTGATATAAATGATGAATTGATGGGTGCTGACGAGTTGATGGGTGCAGCACACCAACATGGCACATGTATACATATGTAACAAACCTGCACAAATCCCTGAATAGACCAATATCAGCCTCTGAAATTGAGGCAACAATTAATAGCCTACCCACCAAAAAAAGCCCAGGACCAGATGGATTCACAGCTGAATTCTACCAGAGGTACAAGGAGGAGCTGGTACCATTCCTTCTGAAACTATTCCAATCAATAGAAAAAGAGGGAATCCTCGCTAACTCATTTTATGAGGCCAACATCATCCTGATACCAAAGCCTGGCAGAGACACAACAAAAAAAGGGAATTTTAGACCAATCTCCCTGATGAGCATCGATGCAAAAATCCTCAATAAAATACTGGCAAACCAGATTCAGCAGCACATCAAAAAGCTTATCCACTATGATCAAGTGGGCTTCATCCCTGGGATGCAAGGCTGGTTCAACATTCGCAAATCAATCAACGTAATCCAGCACATCAACAGAACCAAAGACAAGAACCACATGATTATCTCAATAGATGCAGAAAAGGCTTTTGACAAAATTCAACAGCCCTTCATGCTAAAAACGCTCAATAAATTCGGTATTGATGGAATGTACCTCAAAATAATAAGAGCTATTTATGACAAACCCACAGCTAATATCATAGTGAATGGGCAAAAACTGGAAAAGTTCCCTTTGAAAACTGGCACAAGACAGGGATGCCCTCTCTCACCACTCCTATTCAACATAGTGTTGGAAGTTCTGGCTAGGACAATCAGGCAAGAGACAGAAATCAAGGGTATTCAGTTAGGAAAAGAAGAAGTCAAACTCTCCCTGTTTGCAGATGACATGATTGTATACTTAGAAAACCCCATCGTCTCAGCCCAAAATCTTCTTAAGCTGATAAGCAACTTCAGCAAAGTCTCAGGATACATAATTTAATGTGCAAAAATCACAAGCATTCTTATACACCAGTAACAGACAAGCAGAGAGCCAAATCAGGAATGAACTTCCATTCACAATTGCTTCAAAGAGAACAAACCATGTATTTGTACAATGTATTCTCTCCTAGCTTTCTCCAAAGAAACCTACCTCCATTCACCATGGTGACTGGGCAAAAGAAAAATATCAATACATTTTAACAATTACTAGACATTGGTTTTGAGCTGATAGATATCAAAGGGTCCAATGCTAGTAGGAGGCAGTCAGAATGGAGACTTAGAGAGGCCACTTGGTAACTGTCCTTCACAAACAGGATAATTAATGAAAAGTTATCCTTTGGAGAACTACTTAATTATTGCCACCATGAAAGACTTGCAAGATGCAGGGTTACTGGTTCCTAACACATTCTCATTAACTCAACATATGGCTAGAAATTGAGAGAGATAGTGAAGATGGACAGTAAAGCATCATAAATCAGGTGATGACTGCAATTATAGCTACTGTTCTCAAGGCAGAGTCCTAGGAAGGTGAAAGAATTTCTAGGAAAGAAATTGAATTTGTAACCAAGTGGAACATTTCAGGAGCTCAACTAGAAATCAACCTTGCCCCTCTGAGGACCTAGATGTCAAGATAAACTGGGAGTTCAGTCAATGCCTATTGATTAAATTAAAGCTGAAAGGCTGGCCAGAAAACAATAGTGGATCAAGATAGGGATGGGAGAACAGTGAATATCAAAGAGACTGATGGCATTTACATATGGGCCACCACAGCAGAGCTGGGAGACTATGAGATGATTTTAAATGCATCTCACATGTATTCAGAAATTATCTCAGCTGAACATAGAAAAATATGAATGGAGAGCTTCTTCGGGACCTGATAAGAGAAATATGTGGCCAGAGAAACAAAACCAAGTGATAGACCTTGGATCTCAAGAGGATGAATCTCAAATAGCTTTGATCTGCTAAGGATGTCTCAATGGAAAACCATACGGCATTTTCTTATAAGGTAAAAATAGAACTACCATATAATCCAGCAATCCTGCTTCTGTATATTTATCCAAAAGAATTGAAATCAGGATCTTGAAGAAATATCTGCACTTTCATATTCATTGCAATATTATTCAAAATAGCCAAGATGTGAAAACAACTTAAATGTCCAACAGAAGATGAATGGATAAGGTAGATGTGATATACACGTACAATGAAATGTTTTTTATTCAGCCAAAAGAAATAAGGAAATCCTGCCATATTTGACAGGAATGCACCTTGAAGGTATGTTAAGTGAAATAAGCCAGTCACAGAAGTACAACTACCATAAAATACCACTCATACAAGGTAGCTAAAATAGTCAAACTCAAAGAAACTAAAAGTAGAATGCTGTTTGCCTATCGAATGGAGAAATGGGGAGTTGATTTTCAAGACATATGAAATTTTATTTATACAAGATGAAAAAGTTCTACAACTTACTCAACTTATGTAAAATTCTTCAACTTATGTACAACAGATGAATCTGTTGTATAACACTGTATAAAACAGCGTTAGCAAACTGCTCAGTGAAAAGAAAAGAATAATTCTGTGAGATAAATGCACATAACAAAAAGCAGTTTCTCAGAAAGGTTCTTTCTGGTTGTTATCTGAGGACTTGTCTTGGCTTCAACGCGATCCAAAATATACTTTTTCAGATTCCACAAGAACAGGGCTAGAAAACTGTTTCATGAAAAGAATGATGTAACTCTGTGAGATTAATTCACATATCACAAAGGAGTTTCTCAGAAAGCTTCTCTCCGGTTTTTATCTGATGGTATTTCCTTTTTCACCATAGGCCTCAGGGTGCTCCAAAATATCCCATTGCAGATTCTGCCAAAACAGAGTTAGCAAACTGCACAGTGAAAAGAAAGGTGTATCTGTGAGATGAATGAACACCTAAAAATGTAGTTTCTCAGAAAGATTCTTTTTAGTTTTTATCTGAGAATATTTCCTATTTCAACATAGGACTCAATGCACTCCCAAATATCCAATTGCAGATTTCACGAAAACAGTGTTAGCAAACTGCTCAATTAAAGAATGGTGTAACTCTGTAAGATGAAATCACACATCACAAAGCAGTCTCTCAGAAAGTTTCTTTCTAGTTTTTACCTGTGGATAGTTCCGTGGCCACTATAGGCTTCAATACCATCCAAAATGTCCCTTCTCAGATTCCATAAAACAGTGCTACTGAACTGCTCCAGGAAAAGAATGGCGTGACTCTGTGAGAGGAATTCACACACCACAAAACAGTTTCTCAGTAGACTTCTTTCTAGTTTTCATCTGAGGATGAAATGCCTTTCTAGTTTTCATCTGAGGATGAAATTTCATTGACGATGAAATGCCAACAAATTTTTCTGTCTCAGATTCCACAGTAACAGTGTTACCAAATTTCTCCATGACAGGAATGGCCTAATTCTGTGAGATGAATTTACTCAACCCAAAGCAGTTTCTTAGAAGGCTTCTTTATAGTTTATATCTGAGGATATTTCCTTTTTCAACAGAGATCTCAATGTGCTCCTGCATATCCCAATGTAAATTCCACGTAAATAGTGTTAGCAAATGGTTCAATTAAAGTAATGGTGTAATTCTGTCAGGGGAATTCACAGAACACAAAGCAGGTTCTCAGAAAGCTTCTTCCTAGTTTATATCCGAGGATTTATTTTTTTCACTATAGTCTTTAATGCGCTCCTGAATATCCCATTGCAGATTCCACGAAGACACTGTTAGCACGCTGCTCAATGAGAAGAATGGTGTAACTCTGTGAGATGAATTCATCTATCACAAAGCAGTTTCTCAGAAAGCTTCTCTCCAGTTTTTACCTGAGGAATATTTGCTTTATCACCATAGGTCTCAATGAGCTCCCGAATATCCCAATGCTGATTCCAGGAACAGTGTAAAAAAACTGCTCCATGAAACGAATGGTGTAACTCTGAGAGAAGATTTCACACATCACAAAGCAGTTTCTCAGAAAGCTTCTTTCTGGTATTTATCTGAGGACATTTCCTTGTCACCATTGCTATCCAAAGTGTCCCTTCAGAGATTCCACAAAAAAAAAAAAAAAAAAAAAGAGTTATGAAACTTTCCATGAAAAGAATAG
>NW_022306299.1:0-4471 GCF_002776525.5 Piliocolobus tephrosceles | reverse complement strand
GAATAACTGTGTTTGAATACTGGCTTCGTTATTTCTTAGCAGTGTGGCGTTATGCAAGCTGCTTAATCTTCCTGGGTCTCAGGTGCCAACTTGTAAAATGGAGATTTTACTGGGTGATTTGAGCCCTCCATGCCGAGTGAGGTGCCCAGCACTCAGGGGCTTAGTTCGCCCAAGTCCCACCCATCAACTTTAAACCTCGAGTTGGCCCTGCAGTGGGCTCCTCAGGCAGGCCCCTGTGGTGCTTGGAGCTCTGAGTGATTGGTGCTCAGGCTCTCCTCTTGTGCTGATGGTCAGTCCCTGTGTCTCCTAGGCCTGGTCCACATTGGAGACGAGCTCCGAGAAGTGAATGGGATGGCAGTCCTGCACAAGCGGCCCGACGAGATCAGCCAGATTCTGGTCCGTGCTACATGCCTGCTAGGGATGTGCTGGGTCTTCAGCCACCCACAGCGGGGCGCTTTCTGGAGCCAAGGCTGATTCTGGCTTAGCCTTTCTGTTGTCCTGAGGAGGTGGCAGGCAAAGTGGACTTATGGTGTGCCCCTAACGGTGTGCTTGGGGTATGGGGTGGCGGCAGGAGGAGGGGAACTTCCCTTCCATCTGCCTCTCTTAGACCCTCTTCTCAGCACAGCCTTCCTTTCTTCCCCTGGCTCCCTTTCACAAGGTCCCTCCTGGGTCCTGGGTATGAATCCTGGCTCTGCCTCCTTCCAGCTGTGCAACCTTGGACAAGCCATCAGATCATTTGAGTTTCCATTTCCTTTCCTTTAACGTTGGGATAGGGATTCTTTCTCAACCAATGTGTGGTTATCATTGGGATGCCAACATCTGGAAAAGGGTAAAGCCCTTCAGAAGTGTAAGGGGATTTCAAGGCATTAAATGCTTGGCTGAAAACCTCCATGGTCCATTCTGGGGAGTTGAAGTCAAAACTGAAATTGTGAAAAGCCCCAATCATCGCTTGGTCCCCTTTATCCTCAGGATTCCTCCCCCAACCTGATACTCTTTGCTAACTTCTGATAGTTTTAGGGGCAGAAACAGGATAAGATGGGAAGAGAGGAGGCCAACTATTTAAAGCCCTCTCTGGGCTGGGCCCAGTGGTTCATGCCTGTAATCCCAGCACTTTTGGAGTCTGAGGCATGTGGATCACCTGAGGTCAGGAGTTCGAGACCAGCCTGGGCAACATGGTGAAACCCCGTCTCTACTAAAAGTACAAAAAATTAGCTGGGCATGGTTGTGGGCCCCTGTAATCCCAGGTGCTTGGGAGGCTGAGGCAGGAGAATCGCTTGAACCTGGGAGGCGGAGGTTGCAGGCAGTCGAGATCATGCCACTGCACTCCAGTCTGGGCAATGAGAGCAAAACTCTATCTCAAAAAACAAAACAAAACAAAACAAAAACTCAACAAAACAAAGCCCCCTCTGTAGAGGATGCAGATTGCAGGCAGGCCCTTCAGTCCTTTTGCCCAAGCTTGCTTTTTTGTGGCTTTGGGTGCCAATTTCCTTGTGCTTTGGGTGCCAATTTCCTTGAGCAAGGGTGTGGGCTATCTGGGTAGTGGAGAGGCCAGGAGGTGGTCTGTTGGGCCCTGCTGTCCTGGTCCTACAGCATTCTTCCTTGTTGGGCCCCTGGCATTGGACTGCAGGGTCTCTGTAGATGAGGGTGAAGGGAGCTCCTGGAAAGCTGGGCATGACCTGAGATTGGGGAGATGGAAGCAAAGAGGGAAGTATTAATCAGAGGCCAGCCCCAAATCAGGAAAGAGGCAAAGGAAGCTGAAATGGGTTGTTCAAATGACCCAAGAGGAAAGCAAGGAAGGGAGCCCTCTGGGGCCCTAGCGGTCAGCAGGATGGAGGATTGGAATTCAACACGTAGTCCTTGGGTTCTCGTGGAAAGTCTTCTGTCCCTTTGTCTTTTGAAAATGCAGTTATCAACCCTCCACTGCTAAATTTGAACTGGCTTTAAAATAATAAAAATACAAAAAAATACAAAAAGGTACAGTTACTTGGTTACTGAGTTTTGCTTTAGTTCATTCAACCAGGGCACCATCCTAGAAGGGTGGGCCTTAGAGGCTGCAAGTCTGACTTTCTGAACATCAGTTTTTAGGCCTGAGAAATAGGAGTTGAGCTCTTGGAGGGTTAGACCTGGTAGGCGAGAAGCTTCTGTTCTCTCTCGTTTAAGGCCCAGTCCCAGGGATCCATCACCCTAAAAATCATCCCAGCCACCCAGGAGGAAGATCGCTTAAAGGAGAGCAAGGTATGTGGAGGTGGGCCTGCAGTGCCCTCTCTTAGCTTGAGAGATGCAGCTCGCTGGCTGGGGGCTGGATCCAGTCCAGCCTCTTGAAACAGTCATTCAGGAACAGATCATAGATCTGGTCCTAGTAATCTGTGCCCATTGAAGGACTTTAATTCTATCACAAAGTGATTCATTTGTTTGTACCCTGCCTCTTTCTAAACAGGATTTGACATGGTTTACTAATAATAAAAGACGAGGTTATTTTAATTGAAATAGAAACTCAGGACCATGAAGAGGAGGAGAAGGTACCAAGTGTGCTGAATTCTGAACCAATTAAGTAACTGCCATTTGTTTAATGGTTGCTGAGTCTGCCTTATTTGGTCACCTCCTCTGTGCCAGGCACTCTGCCAGATGCTGGAGACAGGGACTCTTGGTAGCTTCAAGGGTTCCTGGTGCAAAAGGGCAGCAAATCTTTCCTTGCTATGTAATAAGTGCTTTGTCAAGATTCTGTACAAAGAGTTACAGTCACCTTTGAGGGTGTCAGAGTGGGGGTGTTGGAACTGAGGCCTGAAGAAGGTAAAGAAGAGTAGGACCTTGGCGGGGTCTGCCCATACAGAGGCTCCCTGGCATTCTGGAAAGGAGCACGTTAAGGGCGATGTGGTGGGGCTTTGCAGGGAGGATGGTGGTGGGTTTTGCTGGGGAGGTGGGTTAAGCCTATTTTCTGAATGGTCTCAATGCCTTGTTAAGGGTTTTGGCATAATCTTTGCTTAGTTTGGGGCCTCTTAGAAGCTGCCCCTGAGACAAGGATTTTAATGCAATTGTTTATTTGGGAAGTGACCCCAGGAAACACCAGTACAGGACTGGGAAAGGGAAGACAGCTGATCTGACTAAGGGTGTGTTATCAAGCAGGTTACCACTATGGGCAGCTGGAGCTTAGTCCTGCTGGGAACGTGGGGAATTTCTTCCTCCCCTGTGGAACACATGCCTCTATCATCCCACCCAGGGGCCCTGGGAGCTGGGCGATCTATACACCAACTCCTGCCAGGCTGCACCTGGGGGATTCATTCCTAGCAACTTCTGCCTGCTGGATTAGAGAAGAGCAGGCTCCAGTGGCCAGAGAAAGTAAGTCCTTAGGCAAAGAGATGAAGGTGCTGGCAATTGGAGGTCAGCCCAGGCTGCACTGGGTGGTCCAGCCCTGAGGCATATGGGAAGGCATCCCACAGCCCAACGGATAGTCCCATAGGTTCTAATAAGCTCTTAAAGGTGTTTTTTTTTTTTTTTTTTTTTTTTTGGTGTGTGTGTGTGTTTAAGGATGGGAGTGGTACAGTTATATTTGTGTTTTAGAAAGCTCCCTGAGGCAGCCACAGGGAGAGGGTGGAGTGGGTAGAGGTAGAGGTTGGAGGCAGGGAGGCCTGCTAGAAGGCTCTTGTAAAAGCCCAGGTGAGACATTATTAAGACCTGAACTGTGAGATGGTGGTTGATGAGATAGGAGGGCATCACTTTGATTTCACAATGCATTTGGATCTGAGTTTCCTGGCAGCCAAGGCAAAAAGGATAGCATAATGAATTACATACTGTTGAGCAAAGAATGGAAGGAAGCATGCCAGTTTTTCAAGATTGATTCCCATACCTGCCTGTCAGTACTTAATGCATGAAAGAAGAGACGTTACAGCATCTGGCACAGAGGGTATGTCAGTCGATACTTCGAAGAATGTGGATTTGTAATGGACTGTGTCTTCAATGACAGTTTTTTGCAGCAAGTGAAGAAATAATCTTTATATAGCTGTTTCTTATTTGTGCTCTTTGGTTAAATCCCAGGGCATAATATTTCCTGTTACCTGGTGGAAAGTGATTCTTTTTAGGGCAAGTGAATGTGGTCCCCATATGCAACTTTGAGGGTTCTGACTTGAGGAACCCTCTTTGAGGAAGAGAATTTGGTTTTCCTAAAGGACAAAATGAGTAAGTAGCCTGTCCCCCAGCCCATCCTTCTTGAGTATTTCTTCTTGATCCAGATGCTTGATTTGGGCTGGCCACTTAAGATTACACTCTTCTGAGTGCTTAGGACCCTGGTAACATCTGTGGTGGTTAAGGGTATTTGTCCCCACAACATACGCCAGAAAGTTCTTACTGTTGTCCAATGGAATCTTTTCTGGTTGGCATATAATAAAGAATACAGTTTGTATCTGTCTGAGGAAGACCCTGATTGCTTTTTTTTTTTTTTTTTTTTTTTTCTGTTTGCCACTGAAGTGATTGGGCC
>NW_022306298.1:0-1016 GCF_002776525.5 Piliocolobus tephrosceles | reverse complement strand
AATTTGTACTATGTTGTACTAATTTGTACTATGTTGTACTAATTTGTTCTATGTTGTACTACCGAGCACTATGTTGTACTTTTTCTTAACGTTTTGTATTTTTTTGTACTTTTTTATACTTTTTTGTACTTTTTTATACTTTTTTGTACTTTTTTATACTTTTTTTTTTTACGTTTCCAAATTTTTTGATCAATGTTGGTTATATACGTTTATCTAAGCAATTATTAAACTAAATTTTAATGGAATTATTCTTTCGATTTTTCTTAAATATTTTTATCATTTTTATTTTATTTATTTATTTGTTTAGTTGTTTAGTTTGTCCGTTCGTTTGTTTATTTTTCGTCTTTTTTTAATATAGCGTCTGTTACTCTTTTTTGAAATAAATATTTTTTGCTGTTTAATTTTAGCTTGTTTTTTTTAGTTGCTTGTCATAAATAAATAAAAAAAAAAAAAGAAAAAGAATAACAGGAATAAGGCAATTCTAATAAACTCGTTAACACAAACAAGAGTTTAAATATTTATTCACAAAACATATGCATATATATACATGCGCTGGTACGTATAGTGCTAGTCTTTTTTTTTTTCACTACTCTTTACAAAACGAGTGATCAACATATTTTATATATAAAATCCTTAAACATGCAAATAATATTTATTATTTATTTATTTTTTTTTTTTAATAACGAGTATATATTTTTAATAATATTTATACATTACGAATATATTTTGTTTTATTTGGCTTAATTATTTTTTTAAAAAAAGTGTATGTAATTAGTATATTGATATTTATATATATTTTATTTTTTTACTTTTATTTTTATTTTTATTTTTATTTTATTTTTTTTTTTACAATTTTTAACACATATATATGTTTTATATATGTATGTAATACATGATTTTGGCAAAACTCATTTTACCACATTTAAATTATTTACGACGTTTGAACTAATTACAATATTTTTTTTTATGTTAAAATAAATCAAGTGCACATATCGCTTTTTTACTGCTTCTTTTTT